>NC_057819.1:30270000-30573030 GCF_910594005.1 Cervus elaphus
CATGCTGGTGGCTTTGATTGAGTTCTGTTACAAGTCAAGGGCCGAGGCGAAGCGGATGAAGGTGGCAAAGAATGCACAGAATATTAACCCATCTTCCTCGCAGAATTCACAGAATTTTGCAACTTATAAGGAAGGTTACAACGTATATGGCATCGAAAGTGTTAAAATTTAGGGGGTAGGAACGAGGCTCTAATACAACCTTCTCAGTGCACGTTTCTGGCTTTCTTGTCGCGTCCTTAAGCTCTTTTAAATGAGGAAGGTGGCCAGTGGATCGTCCTGTATGTCCTGTTGCTGTTCTTCCGTGTTCCTGATCAGTGACTAACCAGCAGCTCAACTGTCTATTTTCCTCTTTAATGACACGGTAGCTTGGGGGGATGTGGGCAGATTTCTGCTGTAATTGTGCTTTATTATCTGTAGTTCAGCTTGGCGCTGTTGCTTTCATTTGCTATAAGCTTTCAGATAGAAGTAAGCTTTTCAAAAGCACTGCAGCCTTTACTCTGGATACATTTGAAAACCGTAACATATGCTTCCTTTTTCTTTCTTTCCCCACCCCCCTCTCTCATTTAAGATGACCTTGAACGATGCCCTGAGGAGTGAAGCGAGGCTGTCAATTACAGGAAGTACTGGAGAAAATGGACGTGTTATGACTCCAGAATTTCCAAAAGCAGTGCATGCTGTCCCTTACGTGAGTCCTGGCATGAGAATGAATGTCAGTGTGACTGATCTCTCGTGATTGATAAGAACCTTTTGAGTGCCTTACACAATGGTTTTCTTGTGTGTTTATTGACAAAGTGGTGAGAGGCATCCAGTATCTTGAAGACTTTTCTTTCAGCCAAGAGTTCTTACATCTGTGGAATTCATCTCGAGTTGTAAAGAATGGTTACCTAGAAACACAACATCCTTTTCTACTCCGGTTCCAGACAACGCTTGGTGGACACGCACAGCTCACACGGAAGTACTCTAATTTCACTGACGTCTTTGTACAGACAACAAACTCGTTTCTGCAGTCCTATTGTTAGTCTCTTGATTCATAATGACTTAAGCACACTTGACATCAACTGCATCAAGATGTGACATGTTTTATAAGAAAAAGGGGAAAAAAAAACATTTAAAATAAAAAAATATTTTTAGGTATTTTCACAAACAAACTGGCTTTTCAGTAAACTTGCTTCCATATTGGTTGGATAAGACAACAATTATACTAAGTGGGAAGTGATTAAAAGGCTTTAGGTGTCAGTTACATATTTTTCAAAGCCAAATATGTACATGCTGAGGAAAGAAAAAACAAAGAGAAGAGTCAATCTTGTAGTAATTTAATATTGTTATTAAAACTTTAATGTATCCTATTCTTTAACATTTGGTGTTAATATAAAATTACTTGGCAGTGCTTGACATTTGAAATAAACATTTTTCTATTGTTTTATTTGCAAGTGGTCCAATTAATTTTACTTAGCTACAGTTTGGTCATCAATAAGTCAAATGAATTCAAAGACTATTAAATTGTTAGGTTCCCAGAGAAATTAGACTGCTTTAAAGAAGACCAGGTGGTTTTTAAAGTATAAACTTCTCCCAAAACAAAATCTGAACCTGTTTTTAGTATGTCTTCTCATATATAAAGCATTTAATCTCTGTAGATAAATGCTAATAGATTTTAAAAGCTAAAAACAAATACCAGAGTAGATGAGGTTCCATTTTACAGTGTCTGAGAGAGAGAAGTATCAATTGTAGATAAAGTTAGAAATGCCCTGAAAGTAGATAGATGCCTGTTGAGCAAATTCCATAAACTAAATCTGAGTTTTTGTTTTTAAAATTTTAAGAGCTGGCATAAATCTTATATATTATGAATAATTTAAGCACTCTTGAGTCACCTGCAATACAGTTTCTTCCAACTGTCATCAATATAAATGACCTTGAAATAAATATTTTTTATACTTTTATTTCTTGGGTAGAATAGCTATTTTAAAATGCCCAGTGTGGCTAAAACACATATCTGTAACTCATGACTAAAGATCTTGTATTTCTCTCGTTGAGAAATTTAAAGGATCTATCTTTCCCTTCATAAAAGACCATTTATTTTCACTGATGCCCTTTACAGTATAATTAGTTCAGAATTTAAAATTATTAACATTCAGTCATAATTTTTAATATTTTTATCCTTGCTATCTCTGCAGACACGCACTTGGTGTTTTACTAAGTGTCTTGAAAACATTCTTATTTATTATGTATCACAAAGGGAAAGAGAAATGTGGAGTCTTAATAGTAATCACTTGCATGGAAAGTGGTGGTATCATGATATTCTTCCTTAAATTTAGCTGTCCCTAATCACAAATTCCAGGATAAAACAATATAATTTTAGTGCATTTCTCCTCATCAAGAATGTTGGAGGTGCATTTTAAGTTTAAATCATCAATGCTAGAATGACCAAATTGCAGACTAATTGTTTCCATATTATACTTAAAATGATTTTTAAAAATGAAAAAGATGACAATATACAGTCAATGCTATTTAATGTACCTCTGGGCCTACTCTTCTACAAATTGTAGCTTATCAATTTTTCTCTGTCAAGCTTGAACTAATGTAAATAATTGAAATAATGTAAAGTTATATTTTCATGTTTTTATAGCTACAACATGACAAGAATACATACGTGTAAGAGTATTTCAACTATGGATAATGTTGATTGGATAATGCACATCTCAGTTACAAGCAGTAATCATAGTATAATATCCATGTAACGGTGCATCAATATATTGTTATATAAATATATCTGTGTGCATCAAGTGAAATGTGGTCAAACAAGAGTGATGACAGCTGTCTAAAGGTTTTTTTATTCATTTTATATAAAAACTGTTATGGAAAGACCAAAATGTTTATGAACTATTCTTATGTAAATTTACAACTGTCCTTTACTGTACTTTTTCGTTTACAGTATATGGTACCTTATTTTCTGCTGTGTTAAGTAGATGTCAGGCTCCAAGGAGACATACACTTTCTACAACTTCTATTGAAGATATTGGAATTTCCAATTTTTCATGTGTACTATGTCAGAAAACGCTTTTGATTTTATTTTTAAATCTAACATCGGATGGCTTTTTCGGATGTTGTAAAAACTTCAGTCATACATAAAACATGTTCTTAAAAAAGACAAAGATCTTTATTTATTTTTATGAGATAGTCCTTAAAACTAATAATAATGAGAAACAAAACAAACAAAAAAGTACTTACGTGTGTAGTCCCAAACAAACCCAGCTGTTTCTACTCAACAAGGACCTCCTTTGCCCAGTGTATACATTAGCATGGTACACTTGTAATAAAGTAGAAGTAACTTTTTTAGCTAAAATCATTAACATTTTCAACATTCTTAGCTTACAATCACTAAGTGTTTGGGGCATATGTAGAAATATAACTATTAATTTTGTTCCTCATTTTGCACTGTTTTATTAGCTCAGCTGCTGTTATTAGCATATCGAAGAGCAGAAAAGTAACTTGCTTTAAAAATTCCACAGTGTAACACATTTCCAGGCATACATGTTTCCAAAAAGTGCTCATTTCTTGTTTTACTGAAGAGAGTATTGATGAGAAACTAAAACTCTTGCAACTTTGTCTTTCTACAAAGATGATCATCTTAATATTTAGACAGTGCTTTAAAATATATTCTGAAATTAAGCCATTTTAGTTCTTCAAAATTGCATATTAAAATTTGTTGTATAAAATTTTGCAGTTTCAATATATTTAATGTTTCAAAGTTGAGTGTACTAATGTTCTGCTTAAATATACCGTAATCTTAACATTCTGCAATCATAACTTTGCAAATACTGTAAATATTTTGGTGGTCATGGTAATAAATAGAGCAAATGAAGAGAAGCATTAACAACATAATAACCCTACAGGATGATTTTAATACAACACCTTGACAATACCATTAAAAAAACATTGCTGGAAATAATTAGAAAACTATATAATGTGATTTTCTTCCCAGTTTTCTATTTCCTATCTCATCATATGCTAGAGTTATTGGCCTCGGAAATATAAACAAAACTCAATACTTTAATGCCTTAAAAGGTATGTGTGGGTCTTTAAACCTGTTTTAGACTGGTTAAGAGTTTATTTATTAGAGAGCCTGCAATTCTGTTGTGTATAATGAGGTGCAATTCAGGTAAATATTCCATTTTCCTCTAATTGAAATGAAATGAGTAGGTGTATGGATTGAATTAGTTACACATGTTCTATATTGCCAATTTTAATTGACGATGTAAGGTTTATTAGTAATATACTATGAACTTTGGAGAGTTTATTGGTTAAGTCCCACAAATTTTATATGAACTCTTTGTTGTTATTTAGTCACTAAGTCTTGTCTGACTGTTTTGTGACCCCATGGACTGTAGCCGCCAGGCTCCACTGTCCATGGAATTTCCCAGGCAAGGATACTGGAGTTGGTTGCCATTTCCTTCTCCAGGTGTATGAACTCTAAATAAGCTTATTAAAGGAAGTCGAATGATATAAACACCTGCTTAAAAGTAGAGTGCATTTTGTGCAATGTGTTTCAATGCAAAAAAATGGTTTATTTTTAATCACCAACATTAAAGATGGGTAAGTATAAATGAATCATCATGATATTCTGAATGAGAATTTGGGGTTGCACTAAATGTTTTCTGACAGTTGTGTCAGATTTTTTAAAAGGGATTCACCCTCATAATGTGTTGCTTGGACTAGATCATGACATTGGGAATTCTATTAGGTACTAATCAATAAATTATACTTCTCTATTTCTGTGTTTCAAACAACTCATAGATATCATATGGCACTCTAAGTACATGAAGGTTCAAACACATTTATATAAAAATGAAGGTATTCAAGCCCAGCGACTAACACAAATTACCAAATATACAATGCAAGTAGCAAAGTGCCTGGTATAAATCTAGATCATAAGAATTTGTGTGTTTATAATTTTTTTCCTCCTTGCTTCACCATTTTACATTCTCTTCCTGTTCTCATGCAATTTTTCATGTATTTTGCTTCTAATGGTAGCTAGTTTTAAAGTTTCATTCATCTCACCTTTTGGCTTTTATTTCATGCTAACCCATCTACTTCTGGCTTGTCTTTCCTGAGATTTTTCTTTGAGGTCACTTAGAATGCAGTTCATTTTGTCAAAGGTAAGACAAGAGAGTCTCAGAGTCTTCTTAATAACCACAAAAAATGACTAAGAATTTCTAGAGTGAATTAAAAATTTCCTGTCAAGCTGTATTTCTGCATCACTGGCATATTCTGATTCAATAATTGCAAATTTGTTATATTCCTCTGGGTACAATTTACAGGATTTCTGTAGGAAAAGGAAGGCTCTTCCATCTTTAATATGTTTGCTCATCAGAATTCCTTCTTTAAGTCACTTTAGAATGAAAGCAAGTCAATTTTCTATTTTAATTCTACCCTCAAGCACTTCCAGATTATTTTTAAATTGTCTTTTTTCCCTACTAGGTATTCGTCAGTTTTGCTATTTCAGAACCAAGTTCCTTTTTGGATATGCATAAATGCACTGTTAGTTCATTGAATATGCCTGAATTCATCACAATTTGGTCATGTTTCTTTCTTTTTTTTCTTCCTTTTCAGGTTCATGTGCCAATTTCATTTTATTGTAAATTGGAATGTGGGGGAGTGGATTAACCACTTGGGAGGGAGTCAAAACCAGGATTCTAGCTTTTCCTGCCTTTGTTCACGTCTCCCTTGGTCTCTTGTCTTCTCACCTGGCGGATGTGGATGCTAGGACTCTCTCCTGGGATGATGAAAGGAAATGTAATATGATCAGTTAAAACATAAGGCAACATTTTCTCTTCTTTAAAAAGTAAAGAAATGAGTTCCTGCATTGGGGTTCCACTTGGTGCAGAAAAATCAAGTTCAGTATTCAGTTCCAAATTTATTTTATTATCTCAAGACATTCACTAATTCTGTTATGCATTCATTCAGTCAAGCAAGTATTAATTGAATGTATCTTGAAGAAATAGAAATTGAAGGAATGGTTAAACTGGAAACCTCTATTCTGATGATTAGGAATGATATTTTCTTTAAAGCATGTGGATTTTGATCCCATCAGATTAGAAATAATCTGAGTATGTGGATAACTCTGACAATTAAGAGTTATATCTCTGTGTCCAACAATTTTTAACTCAAGACATTCAAACTTTAATTTAGAGTAGATATCTGATAACATTCATCAACAATCTCTTTAAATATTGACTCAAAATATTTTCCTCTCTCAAAAAAAACTTGTTTCATAAATTGTGCTTGTCCATAAATTTGACAGTCAATCAATATTTCTATCTCTGTTTTCAAAGAGTAAGTCCATTAACAAATACCACAGCTTAGTAGTTCTAAATTGTTGCCATCTACATGACTATGGTATATCTCTAGAATCTGTTTCTTTGGATAAGAGTTTATTCAAATATCATTCAGTATATTTTTGGTCAGCAGCTAAATAGCATCTGACATTTAACCTGTAACAAAAATTGAAAAAAAAATATTTTAAAACAAGCTGGTAATTTCATATCTACAAGCCTGTCAATTGAGAATTTATTCATAAAAATTCTTAAAATGAATGTTACTACTTGTTTTAAAATTTTATTTAAACATTTACATTGTCACACCTAAATTCATTGAGGGTATTTTACTTCTGATGGAAAGTGTTTTGGAGGGATCTGCACTTTCGTTAAATTTCCTAAACCAAAGAAAAAATTTTTTGTTTCATTTAGGAAGCTACATATTGTAGTCATAGTATTTTAATTATCACTCCTTATATTACCAACATTAATAGATAAGAAAGACTGTTAGATAAGAATAAGAACCAAAATCGATTATAAATTAATGTATGCTTGTTTTCCATTTTTCTTCTTTTTTTTTTTGACATAATATAATGCAGTTTAGAGGTTTTTTGTGTAAACATCACCTTCCCCACTCCCCAACATCTTATTGTCAAGAATTTTGTGTTAGAAAAAAAAAAATGTGCTTATTTAAACTTGAAGCTATTGGGTATAGTTGACCCGTATCTAAAAGCACTTTTGTGTAAATATATATAGATTTACAAGGAAGTAGCCTAATGAAAATGACTTGCAAGGTTGTTGAGATTCTTATGAAAATGGAAATCTGTAGTATTATGAACTATATGCTCTTGCTTTCCCTGTGTCTCTCTTTCCTGCCACCATCTCTCCCTTCCTAAATTAGACTTGCCTGTTCTCTCAACTATCAGAGGACTCTGAGTCATGAATGGCAGTCACATGTAACACTGAATTCTACGTGATTCTGAGATGAGAGATAACATATCGACCTTTACATAGCCTTCTTGAAAATACGTGCCTTAGTTCTCAGTGAGGTTTGGTATAGATAATCAGCGTGACGCTTGTCATCTTTATTTGGGGTTGTCTTTAAATTAAAATGCACTCTTGAGTTTATAACTACACTTAGTCTGTATCTTAAAAGCCTTTCAAGTCTGTTTTATGTGCATTATCCTGTCAGCTATTTGTGTTAAAGAGAGAAGCACATCTTTGTTCTTTTTTATTTAATATTGTTTGTGTTTCTGTGTGTGTGTATGTTCATGTGTGTATTAAAAATATTCCACATCCTCTATAGCATTTATTCTGCTAATTATTTATAACATTGCTAACATACCTGCAGAGTTTTTTTAACTCAAAAAATATTCCGTGGATTGAAGTACATTATTATGGATATTTTAAAAGAGCTTTTGAAAGAAAAGCAACTAGTAACGCAGGACATATAAGTCAAAGTAACTAAACCAAGCCCCAAATTATACCTTGCTGTTTTTTATTTAAAATTTATTTCAAAGTACTTTTTTCTTCAACATTGAATTTCTAATATTCGTACTTCATACTTAGCTGTCAAAACATCTCCACACAGGGAAGAATTTTGGAGTCGTGTTTACATGGTATCCATGTAAACATGTTTTACATTTTCTTCATCAAAAAATAATAACTTATGGTGAATAAAATTGTGCTTCAAAATCTGGAAACAATTTTCTGGAGTTAGGAAAAAAGGGTATTTCTCCAAGTATCTGAGTAACAGCTTCCAACATCAGAGGATGTTTAGTTGCCAGTAAAAGCTTCAAAGAGTTGTGATCATCTTCAGGGCAGAGGGGTTAAATCATTGGCCAACCATGCAGAGCTGGTAATGGACGATCCAGGATTATAACCCAGGGCCAATTCCTTACTCCCTTCAGACATGATCTCTTTAGTTTTCAAACACCTGGTTTTTTTTTGAAGAGTAGGCACACTTAATCCAGAGGGACTTTGGGGGTAACTATTGGCTTACTTTTTGATTTAGGATGCACTCTTGTGATTGGATTTGTATCCAGAAACAAAACTTACTCCGAGGGAAATAATGACATAGAGCTGGCCAGAGAAACATCATGAGAGTTGATAGACAATTTCAAATGTTATTGCTATAAATTTTTTGAATGTACTTATATTTATTTTTCTTGATGTCAGATATCCATAAGGAGAAAAATCTTTCAGTCTAATAATTGGTAAGGAAATAACATGCTCATCTTTCAGTTCAGTTCAATTCAGTCACTCAGTCGTGTCCGACTCTTTGCAACCCCATGCCCTGCAGCACACCAGGCCTCCCTGTCCATTGCCAGCTCCCGGAGTTTACTCAAACTCATGTTCATTGAGTAGGTGATGCCATCCAACCATCTCATCCTCTGTTGTCCCTTTCTCCTCATGCCTTCAGTCTTTTCCAGCATCAGGGTCTTTTCAAATGAGTCAGTTCTTTGCATCAGGTGGCCAAAGTATTGGAGTTTCAGATTTAGCATCAGTCCTTCCAATGAATATTCAGGACTGATTTCCTTTATGATGGACTGGTTGGATCTCCTTGCAGACCAAGGGACTCTCAAGAGTCTTCTCCAATACCACAGTTCAAAAGCATCAATTCATTATTAATTAGTAAATAGTGCCTAGAAAATGTAAAAACATTTTGCAAATAAAAATTTGAAGAACTGGTTAAAATCGTAGATGGACTATACAGTGTCAAATATGCATTTTAAATGTTTATTTTTTAATATGTATGTAAAGATGTATTGTTCAGTTCTATGAAATTTTAAAATACTAATATCTGGGCTTGTAGTTTATATAAAGCATCTGCATCTAAAAGGTATTATTTTTACAATAATTTGTATATTTCAACACATTTTCATGTTTAATTCTCAAGTTTACATTCATTTTTTTAATGCATTATCATATTATTCCTATTACCATTCTGTCTTTCCCAATACAATGGCAAAACATGAAAACATTTTCAGAGTAATAAGGTTTATCATTTGTGCCTGAAAAGCATCCATGGTTTCCTATTTTCACTTTATATTCCACATTTATGTATTGATTATGTGCCTTTCCATTTTGCCAGTTCTTGTTCCTCAGGCATCTGTGGTACCACGATTGCCCTTTTTATTTCTCCATTCTTATCAGTAAGACTCAACAAAAATCTTTCTGATACATAGTTTAGCATAAGCCAGGTAATCTCTCAACTAGCATGTAAAGATGTCCCTTTCTTGTACCACATGATCTGAATCCCCTACAGCCACTGAACCCCAAGCATACATGCATGCTAAGTCGCTTCAGTCCTGTCCAACTCTGTGTGACTCCATGGAGAGCAGCCCACCAGACTCTGTCCACAGGATTCTCCGAGCAAGAATACTGGAGTGGGTTTCCACTTCCTTCTCCAGGGTTTATGTTTACCCCAAGCGAACCTGACTAAATGCTTTGTGTTCCAATTCTGCAGCTAGTGATGCTGTATTTTCCATGATTTGCTTATACATCAGTTTCCCTTGTTGAAGTGCGAGCTTCCTGAAGGCAGGGAGTAAATGTATCTTACTTGTCTTTGAGTACTTAAAACCCTGTTTAAAAATACTGATGACGATAGCTTACACTTACAAAGCACATATTCTGTTCAAGACATCACATTAAATGTGTGTGATGTGCATGATGCAAACGTGTCGTGAGGTGCTTGCTAAGTCACTTCAGTCCTGTCCAACGCTTTGCGACCCCATGGACTGTAGCCCGCCATGCTCTTCTGTCCATGGGATTCTCCAGGCAAGAATGTTGGAGTGGGTTGCCATGCCCGCATGATCAAGCCTGCATCTCCTACATCTCCTGCATTGGCAGGCAGGCTCTTTACCACTAGTGCTAACTGATATATACACTATGCTTTTAATTCTCATTTTGCAGATGAAGAGTCTGAGGCACAGAAAGGTAAAGTAATTTGCTCAGGGCCAGGGAGCTGGTAGGAAGAGGAAGCAAGTTTCCTATAGGGGCATGTGTAAATTTCACATGGGAAGATACTGGCTACAGTAATGCTACGTGATAAACATGTATCCTTAAAAGTAAAGATAAACTAAAGGTTTCACTCACTAAACCTTCAACAGGTACCCAGAGAAGGCACTCAGACATCACTGAAGAACATCACTAGATATACATATAGAAGACGGTATAGAGTGAAGTCTGGGAGTGTTGGGGAGGGGTGGATGGTGGATGGGGGGCAGGTAGAATGTGCTGTGGGAAGTACATCACTCAGGTGAGGATGAGCTCCTGACAGATGTGTCCAGGGATAACAGAATTGCTAACTGCCATCTAAAACAGAGCTTCACAGTAGCTTCTATTTGGTCCAGATTGGAGCCAGAGCAGAATTACTAAGAAAACAGAAACAACATTTAACATGAATTATCCCCTTCTCCCAAGAAATTTCTTTAGAGCACATTTTTATATAATGCTTTTTTTGGTTAATATCAAAGTTTTATCCATTTATGTATGGATTCACTTTCAGCAAGCAAACATTGCTTTCCTGACAAATCTAAGACAGTAGGATTTTAATTCTAAGATTAAAAAAAAAAATCTCCCTTCATACTGTCCCAAACCTAAATTTAAGGTTTGGGGGACTAATTTGGAGATGGAAATTACATGCATTCTGATTACATAAAAATATAAATTATAAAATATTGCTAAAAACCCATTCATAGGAGAAAATATAACTGAATATAGGGTTATTTGGTATAAATAAGTAGATTTTCCTGTTTTTTAAAATCATATTTTAGGACCAGATTCCTGTAAATATATCTTAACTCAACTGAAAATCATTTAGTTTAACCATCTTTATGATTTCCTTTCCAAAAGGCCTGTACTATTTCCATTTCTCCTTAGCCACCTTAACTGAATAAACTCTTACTAACTACAATACAGATAGAAATATTCCCAGAAGATTTTTTTTCCCCTTCTATCTCAATTCTTCTCAAAATGTAGACTCTCTCTCTGGGTAAACCCATTTTTTCCTCTATATTTAATCATCATCTCTGCTGACTTTTCCCCAATATGTGTGGACAGACCTGCTCTCCATCCTCCATTCTAGATCTATTTATTTAATTGTCTAGTTTACTTATTGATATCAGTGATATTATTTATAATAATGGCTAACGTTCATTGACTATCAGCTAGCTGCCAGTCACTTTTAAGCATTTTACATATATCAATGCTTCTACTACAAGGATGCTAGGAGCTCAATAATATCATGTTCATTACAGTTGAATGAAATAGAAGCAAAAGAAATGACATATGTGACCCTAAGCCTCACCTACAGCTAGAAATTTCCAGGGACACTTCAATACGAACAAATTCAAAACTGAAATCAACTTCTCAGTAAACATTGCCCCTCCTTCTGTCCATTTTTGGTTATATTACTATTGTAAATGTAAATAAATAAAAATAAACATTAAAAAAGTAAATAACATTTCCGCCATTTTTGTAGGAGAAATCCTTTCAGAGCTGGTTATTTCCCTTCACCATCCACATCTCTGTTTTTTGTATGTATGCTTAGTCATTCAGTCCTGTCTGACTCTTTGCAAACCCATGCACTGTAGCCTGCCAGGCTCCTCTGTCCCAGGGATCCTTAGGCAAAAACACTGGAGTGTGTTGCCATGCTCTCCTCCAGGGATCTTCCTGACCCAGGGATCAAACCTGGGTCTCCTGAATTGCAAGCAGATTTGTTACCATCTAAGCCACATTGAATATATACACATACTAATCAAGGCATTTTGAACATTCTATAAATCTAACAGAAAAAAAAAAAATCTCCAAGTAGTCCTTAATGTTTTTGTTCCTGAAATTATACAATTCATTTCATTTTTAACAATCAAGTATTCTTCCTTGTGTTAAAAATCACACCTGGGTTGTCTTATATCAGCATCCAGTGGGATTACGTTAACTGTGTGTGGCTTCATTTAATTATACATGCATCCACTGAATGAATATTTGTTGAACATGAATTACATGACAGGCTCTGTACCACCCAATAATACACAGATCTTCTGGCGATGAAGTTTCCTCTGTTTTATAGGAAAAGGCAAATTGTTCAAGATCTTCTTTAAATGTCTTCGCCTTCACTAGTCCCTCTCATATGTCTCAGTCCTTTGATGTCTCCTGTTCTATTCCTTATTTTTCTGAGATGTGCATTTAAAGTATCTATTAATTCATCCAACACACATTTATTGAGCATTCACTTATGTAGGCAGCATCTTTATTCTACTCCGAAGATAAAGTGTTGAAGAAAACACACCGGTCCTTGCCCTTTTAGAATTACTACTGTGACGGGTGAGAGAGATTTTGCACAATAATCACAGGAAAAACTTGAGTTGTGAAGCAAAGAATGTTCCCTGAGAACGAGGTGGGCCTTTCCAGTCTGAGTGGGGTGGCATGGGCCTCCTTGGGAAGATGACAGGAAAGCTGAGACCTCGAAGACAAATAAGTGGGAGGTGGGAGCAAAGAGAGAAAGTAATGGAGGAAGAGACTTCCAAGCAGAGGAGACCATGCACTGCAAGCCTTGGGAGCTAGAAAACACCAGAAAAGTCTTGGGTGTGGCATCAGTGCTGAAACCAGTTCTCTCCTGCACATCAGCTTCAGGAAGCTCTCTCTACCTTATACTCTTATAATTTTTATTTTTAAAAGGTTATTTTAAATTATATATATATATATAGGATATAGTTGACTTACGATATTGTGTTAATTTCAAGTGTACAGCAGAGTGATTCAGTTACCCACACATATATATCTTTTTTCAGCTTCTTTTCCTATAGGTTATTACAGAATATTGAGTGTAGCTCCCCGTGCTATACAGTGGGTCCTTGTTTTTTAATCTACTACATGTATATATATTAGTGTGTATGTTAATCCCAAACTCCTAATTTTTCCTTTTTTTCCCCTTCCCCCTTTAGTAACCATAAATTTGTTTTCTATGTAGGGATCTTTTTCTGTTTCTTAAATAAGTTCATTTTTTATCTCTTTTTCTTTGATTCTACATGTAAACAATATGGTATGTTACTTGTCTTTCTCTCTCTGGCTTACAATAATCTCTAGGTCCTTCCATGTTGCTACAAATGACATTATTTCACTGTTTTTTTTATGGCTGAGTAATATTACATCATATATATGTACTACAGCCTCTTTATTCATTCCTCTGTTGATGGACATTTTGATTGCTCCCAAGTCTTGGCTATTGTAAATAGTGCTGTTGTAAGCATCGGGGTCGTGGTATTTTTCTGGACTAGAGTTTCTCCAGCTATATGCCGGGGAGTGATCCTGCAGGATCATATGGCAACTATACATTTAATTTTTTTTAAGGAACCTCCATACTGTTCTCCACACTGGCTGTACCAATTTATATTCCAGCCAACAGGAGTATCTCATTTAGCAGCCACGCATCAGTAAGGGCCATGTTCTTGCTCCCCAGAGTGTGGTGTTCTGGAACAAAGGTGACATTAATTTTTTCCTTAGAGCAGTCATCTTACATAGCTGTCATGATGACAAATGTGATTGATAAAGAGCTGTTAAAAATACATGCCCATATTTCAGGACCTAAGAAGTGTCAGAACCTGAACTTCCTGATCTCTGTATGTAATAAGCTGCCATTAGTGTGGTTACAGTCACGTCCTCAGTTTCCTATTCAGGTCAGAAAATCACTTGTGTGTGGGCTTCCCAAAGGGTATTTTTGTTTACCCTGAAATATGTTTTTGTGTAACCAGAGCAGATTGAAACACCTCTTCTCAATAGAGTTTTCCTCTTTCTTCTTAAAAAATATCAAATGAATCTTTATACCTTCCTTTTCAGTAGTAAAAATATCTCAATTAATTTCTTGAAGAGATATTTTCTGCTATTTTTTTCAAGCTAGTTTTATCAGAGAGAATTTCAAATGAACTGTATTTCTAACCACTCCTCAGGAAGATCTTGGAAAAATCCTATATTAAGAAATATTTTAAAGCGTAAGCACCCTCAGTTCACTTCAGTTCAGTCGCTCAGTCATGTCCAACTCTTTGCAACCCCAGGGAGTGCAGCACACCAGGCCTCCCTGTCCATCACTAACTCCTGGAGTTTACCCAAACTCATGTCCATTGAGTCGGTGATGCCATCCAACCATCTCGTCCTCTGTTGTACCCTTCTCCTCTGGCCTTCAATCTTTCCCAGCATCAGGGTCTTTTCCAATGAGTCAGTTCTTTGCATCAGGTGGCTAAAGTATTGGAGTTTCAGCTTCAACATCAGTCCTTCCAATGAATATTCAGGACTGATCTCCTTTAGGATTGACTGGTTTGATCTTGCAGGCTAAGGGACTCTCAAGACTCTTCTCCAACACCACAGTTCAAAAGCATCAATTTTTTGGCACTCAGCTTTCTTTATAGTCCAATTCTCACATCCATATGTGACTACTGCAAAAACCATAGCCCTGACTAGATGGACCTTTGTTGGCAAAGTAATGTCTCTGCTTTTTAATATGCTGTCTAGGTTGGTCATAACTTTCCTTCTGCGGAATAAGCGTCTTTTAATTTCATGGCTGCAATCACCGTCTGCAGTGATTTTGGAGCCCCCCAAAATAAAGTCAGCCACTGTTTCCCCATCTGTTTGCCATGAAGTGATGGGACCGGATGCCATGATCTTTGTTTTCTGAATGTTGAGCTTTAAGCCAACTTTTTCACTCTCCTCTTTCACTTTCATCAAGATGCTCTTTAGTTTTACTTCACTTTCTGCCATAAGGGTGGTATCATCTGCATACCTGAGGTTATTGATATTTCTCCCGGTGATCTTGATTCCAGCTTGAGCACCTTCAGAGGGTTTGACTAATGAAGTCTTTTTCTACCAGATACTGCCATGCTGCTCCTGTCTGCAACCCCATGGCCTCTGTCTTTTCTTTCAAACATTATTACCTTTGCTATTGGAATTCAGAATTTAGGCCACAATATAATCAATGAAAAAACTCACTCATTTTAGAAGTCAAGGAGAATCTTGCATGTTGAATTGAGCTTATTGAGAGTTTTTATCAATGGCAGCTCAAAATGTAAATTTATTGACTTTTAATAATTGGATCTGTTTTTAGGTGTGAAAGATATTGGAAGTTATTTCTACTATGCAACTAAGTATTCATATTTGTAGTATCTAACCTGAATTTAGTCAGTCAGAAGGAACAAAATGTTTACCAGAAATGATAACCTGGAAAGAAAAGAAAAGAAAGAGTTTTAATTTCCTGTAGATTAATTGTTTGAGTTTTAACATATAAGGCTGTGCAGCTAACTACATCTTCTCTAATTATATGGAAATGCTCTTCTGACAATATTATGTTCATTCATTCACTATTAATTCTCAGTCACAAATATTTCTTGGGTTTACTCATTATTCATCAAGCAATGAAAATAGGATCATATTTACTGGGGGAGTGAAAATCACTCAGTCGTGTCCAACTCTTTGGTACCATACAGTCCATGGAACTGTCCAGGCCAGAATACTGGAGTGGATAGCCGGTCCCTTCTCCAGGGGATCTTCCCAACCCAGGGATCGAACCCAGGTGTCCTGCATTGCAGGTGTATTCTTTACCAACTGAGCCACAAGGAAAGCCCAAGAATACTGAAGTGAGTAGCCTATCCCTTCTCCAGCGGATGCTCCCGACCCAGGAAATGAACAAGGGTCTCCTACATTGCAGACAGATACTGGAGGAGACGCACATGTAAAGAGGTAGTTATAGTACATTTTATGTAATCACCTCTCACATATTTATTGCACACTTGTAAATACTAAGGCCTATCCCAGTGCTAGAAACATGGAGTTGCAGAAAAATCTTAATGAAATAAGTCTTTATTTCATGGATATTCCTCTCTTTTAAGGAAATAAACAAATGGATATATATATATATATATATATATATATATATATATATATATATGAAGTGGTGATGAGTACATGAAGCAAAATAAAGCTAAGTCTTTACCTCTTCGGATGGCGAGTATTCATGGTGTTGCTGTTGAGAGAGTATTCAGAGAATGCATGTCACCTTTGAAATCTGGATGAAATTTGAGCAAAAGTATAAATGCAGTGAGAAAGTCTGGCAAAGGTCTGGGTGAAGAGTGGCAAGCAGTGGTACCCAGATGTGTGAAGTGAGGCTCAAAGAGCTTAGAAAATTTGGGGAATTCTGAGGTCACAGTGGTTTGAACACAGTGAGCTTGGAGACAGCAGTTAGAAATGGGATGTGGTGTGCCAGTGGTCAAGATTTTTAGGGCTTGGGGTCATGTTAAGGACTTTGGATTTTACTCAAGCATGATGGGTGTCAACAGAAAATTTGGAACAAGGAAGTGACATGATGGAATTTATGTACAGAAGGTCTCTGACTTACAGTGTTTCAAATAATGTTTTGTTTTTGTCTTTTTTTTTTTTTTTGTAACTTTACCATGTTATGAGAGCAATACATATTCAGTAGAAACAACACTTTGAGCTTTGATCTTTTCCTGGGCTAGCCATATACAATGTGGTCTTCTCCCCTGATCCTGGGCAGTGGCAGCTGCCAGCCAGCCAGCCATCAGGAAGACGCACAACAGATACACTTACAACCATTCTGTACAGAGACACTCATTCTGTTTTTCACTTTCAGTACATGAGATATTCAACACTTTATTATAGAATAGTCTTTTGTTTAGATTATTTTACCCAACCTGTAGGCTGATGTAGGTGTTCTGAGCATGTTTAATGTGGGTTGGGCTACACTATGACGTTTGGTAGGTCAAATGTATTAAAAACATCTTTGACTTGTATTTTCAACTTAGGATGGGTTTATAGGGATGTAACGCCATCAAAAGTCAAGGAAGATCAGTATTAAAATTGGCTATGGTTCAAAAAATAATAATAACTAACCACTAATGAATGTTTGCTATGTGCCATCTTTGCAAAGCATTTTATCTCAAATATATTGTGTGTGTGTGCTCAGTTGCTTGGTGGTCTGACTCTTTGCAACCCCACAGACTATAGCATAACAGGCTCCTCTGTCCATAGAATTTTCCAGGCAAGAATACTAAAGCAGATTGCCATTTCCTACTCGAGGGGATCTTCCCAATCCAGGGATCAAAACCACATCCCTTGCATCTCTTCCATTAACAGGTAGATTCTTTACCACTGTGCCACCTGGGAAGCCCCAAATATCTTATACCATCCTTAAATCACATCCCTGAGGCAAGTTATATTACTTTCCCTATTTAACAAATGAAGACACTTGAATGCAGAAATTAAGGAACTCTTACATGGTCATCAAGCAGGTGAATGTTTAAGCTGGTTTTAAGAATTCAGTAAGTCTGACAGTGAATGCAAAGGGGTTTGATCAAAAGTAGGCAGCTCAGTTAGAAGTAATACAAAGAGTCAGGGTAAACTCTGATGCCTGAGAGTGATGTGAGACAGGAATGAATGAGGCATAGATCCTGAAGGTAAACCTCAAGGATGTGAGGATACATAAGTGAGGATACAAGCTTAGCTACTAGCTGTATGCTGATACTATTTACTGAGACTGAACAAGAGAAGAAGCAAGAGCAGGTTCTTTAAAAAAGATTATTATTTATTTCATTGCTTGATTTTGCTTATTGGCTAGAACGGAAAATCAAGAATTACTTTGATCATAGATGTCTGAAATACTTAGACCCACAAATGAGACTGCCAAGTGAGCACTTGGATATGCTTTTGTTGAGATGTAAAATTTGAGAATCATTGGCCGAAAGATTGCATTGAAAGGCATAGGAATGAATAAAATACTAACCAAGAGGTCTAAGTGTTGAGTCTTGGGCACTCCCATATGTAGAATTGAGGATCTGAGGAGGAACCAGTGAAGAAGATTGGGAAGAGGTGGCCAGTGAGGAGAGAAGAAAATCAGCAGTTTGTGGTTTCCTGTAGGTAGCCACAATAGTGAAACATCAGAAAAAAGGGAATTCCTATATCAGGTGACACCTGGGATGAACCAGATGAGCTGAAAGTGGTCACACACACAGAAAAAGGCAAAGTTAGCATCCTCTAAGATGCTTATGCCAACAATATGTGATCTTAATGCACATCAAATAATCTGCTTTCATTAATCAGTGAGCACCAAAAATATGACTAAATATGTAAAGGTACAGTGTAGGAATTCACAACTTAAAGGTTCAATGAACCTTTACATACTGTGGTATTGTGATCACTGAAACAGGAGAGTTGTGTAAACCCCAAATTTCTTTTGTTAACAAGATACCAGGACTGCACATTTCTACACCCATCAGAATTACAGCGGGTATCTTGTTATTAAAGTTTGTGGGTGGAATCACATTGTGTTTTGATTTCTTCATATTAGTATGAAAGAAATAAACAATAAAAATGAAATTCAGTCACCCTGAAGATGGTTAAACTGAGTGACAATGCTAAAGAAAGAGGAGCGAGATTGATTAAGAACATGCGCTTTGGAAGCAGATGCATCCAGTTCAGTTAAATGTGTTCTGTCACCTATTATGTGTTAGTTGGAAATTTATTTACTCTTCCTGCTCTTAACACACCAGGAAAATGATGATAATAGTAACTGTTTCTCAGGGAGGTGAGGATTACATGATATAAGGCTCTAAGGTACATAAGAGTACTTGGTTTAACATAGGAATAATCTGTTACATTGCAGGTTGTATCATATCGGGTTATACTATGAACATTTCCTTATATCACTGGTCTGTAAAAATGTTATTTTAAGGGCTTATGAATGAATACATTTGCATAATTAATTTCCTATCACCAGGCATGAAGGTTGTTTCTAAATAGATTATATTAGGAACATTTCTTCAAATATCACATTACATAAATCATTACCTACATCTTTGACTGGCATTTCTTTATAGGTTTGGTATCCTTGCCTTTATTTTAGATAATAATTTATATTTCATGAGACCAAATTACAATTTCTCATTAATGGCTATGGGCTTATCTCATTCATTTACTGATTTTTTTTCTACCCAACAGTTACCACAAAGAATCACAAATCATTATAATGTTCCTTTGTGCTACATTTTCCTTAAATTAATAGGGATAATGAAAGAGAAGTTCAGCTGCAGCCTGAAAACTCCTTCTAAAGTAGCACCTGAAGACATCTTTATGAAGCAATCTTAACCTATAGAGGAATTTACTTATGCCAGAGGAATCTCCCCCACACACATTTTAGGGTGCAGCATATATTTTGAAAGTCTTTCCTTTTAGTACACATAAGATTCTTCAGGAAGTATATCATGAAGAGTTTGGTTTTTCTAGGTAAAGGGTTGTGATATTTTAGAACAATTATTGTCCAAAGAGCAGAAAGACTTTTTCTTGCAAAGATAAAACTGAATCAATTCCCTGGAGGAGGAAATGGCAACCCACTCCAGTATTTTTGCCTAGAGAATCCCATGGACAGAGGAGCCTGGCGGGTTACAGTCCATGGGGTCGCAAAAAGTCAGACACGACTGAGCGACTAATACTTTTATTTTCTTTATGTACTGTGTTTGCAGTGTTCTGAATTGGCTGAGGAAATTGAATTGTGGACTTCTGACGTTATGATCAAATTATGTTAACATGGATTCTTTAGCTTTTAAAATGACTTACTTTGTTTTAGAGAGGTAGGAACCAGTCATTCTTTGATTCTTGAAATGTTGGATGGAATCCTGAACCGCAGATGCCTGCCATTTTCCTTTTCGCTAAGGTTCGCAAAGCTATTTTTACTCTGGAATCAAGTATTTTAAATTTTCTTTATTTTATTTTAATGGCCTCCCACAATGATTGTTTCTAGCAACCCGTTTTATAAAGTTCTGGACCTGGAGTTCCCTAAGAACTGCATGTTCCTTTCAATTAGGAATATACACTAGAAGAAGGTGTATGTTCTGTGCAGTTTCAGAGCAATAAGCACAGCCGGCACATGTGTAAAAGTTAAGACTTGGGTGCTGAACATTTTGATAGCATCAGTGATTTTTTTTTTAATGATACATAGAAGAAAAAGGACTAAATTCTACTTAAAAACACACACACACATACACACACACACAAAACACAAAACACTAATTTCTTGTTTAAATCGATGACCTTCCCATATATTCAAAATGGAGCAAAAAGCCCAAACTCATCATTTCTCTTAACATTGCTTTTTTAAAAAATCAGATCTTTCAAATGTTAGAAACAATGGTATGAAGTGCCCTTATCTGCTCAAACCTAAGGAAGAACATTTTTATAAAGTAGTGTTACACGGGAAATGATTAGGTTTCAGTTTTGTAGTAGTTTAAAAGTGCTACATACTACTTGAAATTATTGTTTACAGATTAGTGACACGGGCTGGAGGGAGGATCCGGGTTGGCCTCTGATTTCCGGATGCCCTCACACATACAGTACTTCCAAACTCAAGTCCAGCCATAAGCTATTTTGCTAACACATCAGAGTAATCTGTATTTTTGTATGTGATTTCTACTTTTATAGACTTGTTTTAAAATAAAACACATTTTTATAAAAATGAAAAAAAAAAAAAACTGAATGAATTGAGTCCTTTTATAATGCAATCAGGCTTTCAGGTGGTGCTAGTGGTAAAGAAGCTGCCTGCCAGTGGAGGAGACATAAGAAACACAGGTTAGATCACTGGATCAGGAAGATCCCCTGGAGGAGGGCATGGCAACCCACTCCAGTATTGTCGCCTGGAGAATCCCATGGACAGAGGAGCCTGGCGGGCTACGATCCATAGGGTCTCAAAGAGTCAAACACAACTGAAGCGATTTAGCATGCATGCATAAGGCAATCAGTGTAGAAATTGTAACTTTGGGACTGTTCCAATGATAAAGACCCCACTTACCAATATATGGAATCTGGGTTCAATCCCTGGTCAAAGAGCTAAGATCCCACATGCCACAACCAGGAATTCGAATACCACAATGAAAATTGAAGATCCTTCATGCTGCAGCTAAGACCTAACACAGCCAAATAAATAAATACTTAAAAATGGAAAATAAATAAAACATGCTGCCAAAAACATTAAAAAAATAAATTGGAGCTTCAATATGACAGGAAGACATCAGTTACAAAAAATGTTCTTAAAAATTTTTCATTATTGTTTTAAACATAGCTCCTTATTAAAACAACAAAGATAATTGGATCAGGCATTGCCATGTTGCAGGTGAGGTCTTTCTTCAAGCTGCTTCAGAAGTCACAGCACTGTTGTCCTCTCCCTCTGCTCCTGCCCCTCTGGATGAGAAGACAAAGATGCTTCGTCAGAGGCCAAGTTCACAGCTCCTGACATGATTGTTCTTCCCAGACCAATTGGTGAGGGCACTGGCCGACCACACTTCCTTCCTGCTTTTACTTTAAGCAAAGGAAGGAAGTTCACAGAAAGGCAATGTAATCATCGTTAATAGTGTAGAATTGGCCTAGTGGCAAATATCCACTATTATTCTTATAATCTTACAATCTTCAGCAATAGAAAGAAATACTGGCTTTTCAGTCATGTGCATATAGAAATATTTTAAACCCATACTCTCTGTAGAAAAATAAAGGAACTTTCTTAAAAGCATACCTGCTATTGAAAGCAAAACATACAACCAACTCAAAATCAAAAGTTATTCCAATTCCAGTTCCAAAACACTGTTCAGTGAGGAAACAATTCTATCTTAGGATTTTTTTTTTTAATCTTTGGACATTTTAATGATTGTGATATAGCTGAGAATGAGGTCTTGTGTGGGAGTCTAATTGCACCAATGAGGAAATCGGAAAGGAAGACCCTGGCAACTCAAAAAGTGCTAAATGTAACAGCCTGCTTTGAGTCCTTCATGAACTGAAATTCTCAGAGTCTGGGTTGGGTAGAATGAACAAGTGTTTTTGGTGACTTATGGAGCAGGCTAATGACAGATTTTTCTGTTATTTCTAGCTTTTGTGTACCAGATGCTCTACTGTTCAGCTTGTCCTTGTAGGTCTTTATTCTTTAATCTCATCCAAGCAGCTAGGGAAAATTTAAAGGTACATTGCTACCAAATGGGCTGATGTGGAAACAGACATACTAGTCTTTGGATTTGAACTTTGGTTCAACCCACGATTTGGGCAAATCTTTTCTCTAACTTAACATCCCTTCCATCATCTCTGATATCAGAGACTAACTAGTTGTCAAGCTTATACAATGAGGAATAAATGAGACATAGTATGGCACCAATACAAACTAAGCTAAAAACTGAGGCATTGTTCTTGACTCTCTTGCCCCTATAAGCTTCTGATTCCTAAATTCAAGAAATATGCAAGGACTGCCATCTCTGCCTTCCAATCACACCCCAAATCCACTCTGTCTCCATAGCGTTACCATGTTGACCCAACAACCATCCTTTCTCCCCCAAGGGACTGAGTTAGCATTCTAAGTGGTCATTCTTCTCTCCTAGCATTATATACATGGTCTCCAGAGTGATATCTTAAAAATACAAATAAAATGTTAAGTTTATCTCCTGCTCAAAACCCTCCAGTGAGTTTCCATCTTATTCAGTTTAAATTAAAAGCTCTTCTCATGGCCTACAAGTTCCTGATCTCCTCGACTTTTCACCTCCCCTGCTCTGATCCAGTCTCTGCAGGAGAGCACATTGTACTTGCTTTGGGGTTCTGCTTGAAAAACTCTCCCCCGGGTCTCCCTGCAAGCCTCTTCTTGTCATATGGGTTTTCGTGTTATTAGATACTTTCCCAGAATCTCATTTAGAAGAGCTACCCACCAGTCACTTTCTACTAAGTTACCCTGTTGTATCTTCTTCATAAGAGTCATCACCAGTTACAAATACCTTATTTATTTTCTAGTTTACTGTCTTTCTCACTCTGAAATACAGGATTCACCATTGTGTTTTCAGCACAAAGGTCAATACCTTCTAGAGTGTATCCAAAAAGCAAAGCATTCATAAACACATAACTCCTACTCTGCTTAACATGGAGTAAATGTTCGGTTAAAATCATTGTTACCTATCCTTCTACCCTTGGGCAAACTCCAGGAGATGGTGGAGATGGTGAAGGACAGGGAGGCCTGGCTTACTGCAGTCCATGGGGCCTTGAAGAGTCAAACATGACTTGGTGACTGAACAACAATATCTTTCTATTGCATTTCCAGTGGATGATCCTCTACCTCAATATTACCTAATATTTCTCTAGGAAATTGAAAACTAAATTTAGCCCTTTCTTCTGCAACTTTTGGCTTTGCTAGCCCTTCTTTATTTTTCTTGAACTGAAATCTGAAGTCATTAATTTTAGACTTGTCTTTTGTTGTAATAGAAGTATTTTGCTCTATATATTCCTTTTAAGCACTGCTTTAACTTCACCTCACAAATTTTGACTTGCATTTTTACTTTTATTCAATTCCAACACTCTCTAATTCCCCTTTTAATTTTTTCTTGATACAGTGGTTATTTAGTGGTATGCTATTTTATTTGCAAATATTTGGGAGCTATTAGGATATCTTTTTGTTTCTGATTTCAAATTGAGTTCCTTTGTGATCTGAGTAGATACTTTGGTATGACTTGAGTACGTTTAAATGTACTGAGATTTTTTTTTAAGGCCCAGAATTTGATCTATCTTGATAAGCAGTCTGAGTTGAAAAGAATTTAACTCAGCCAGGTTATAAGTAGTAATCAGTATATATAAAGTTGGTTGACAATTGTTCGAGTCTATATTTTTATTGTTTATTTAATTGCCCTATCAGTTATTGAGATGAGGTGTCTAAATATCCATCACTATGAGTGTTTCTATTTCTTCTGGCAGATCTAAGAGCTCTTGCCTCATGTCTTGAATTTCTGTCATTGAATGAATGAGCAGTTCCTTGATGAATTGAACTTCTCTGATCCTGGAAATGTTTTTTTTTGCTCTGAAATTTATCACCTCTGATACTAATATAGCCACTCTAATTTTCTTTGGTTAGTATTGGTATGCATACATTTCCCATACTTTAAATTAGTTGTGGCATTATATTTATATTGGTTTCAGGAATTCCTTGGCAGTCTAGTGGTTAGGACTCCACACTTTCACTCCTAGGGCCTGGGTTCAACCCCTGGTCAGGAAACTAATCCCATAAACTGAGGACCATGGCCAAGAAATAAAGTAAAAATAAAGCATATTCACTATAGGCAGGATATAGTTGAGTCTTGATTTTATTCCAACTTCATAATCTCTACTTTTTAATTGGGGCAGTTAGATATTTAATATATCTATTGATATGGTGGGGTTTAAATTTACTATCTTACTATATATTTTACATTTGTTACATGTGTTTTATTTCTCTTTTCTATTTCCTATGATTATTAATATTTAGAATTTTTTTAGAATATAGAAATAATAAAATGAAATTTTCTTTTTGACTTCTGAGATACATCATTTTGTTGTGTTCCCTCAGTGATGCTTTAGGATTTCCAGTATACATATTAACATATAGTCTACCTTCAAGGGATAATATAGTCCTTCATATGTAAAATAAGAACATTCTTTTAATAGAATATTTATTTTTCTCTTTTCTGATCTTTGTGCTGTTATTGTGACATGTTTTAGTTCTGTATATAAGTACCATATTATGCCATTATTTTTTGCTTTATACAGTTAATATATTTTAGGGATATTTAAATAAGGACAAATGTTGTGAAATTATCTCTTAGTTACCATTTCTTATACTCTTCTTTGGGTAGATACAGATTACATATTGTAATCTGTATAATAAACAATAATTTATTTTATATAATAATAATATATATAATAAATATATATTATATATATGTATACATAATAAATAATACATAATAATTTATTATTCTTTATAGTTCTCCTTTTAGCATTTATTATAGTGAATATCTGCTGATAATTAATGATTTCTGCTTTTCTGTGCATATAAATTTTTATTTCACCTTTTTTGAGAAATATATATTATTTTACTTTAAAATTCTAAGTTAGTATATATTTGATAAGCTGTAGATGACAATCCAAGCTATCTCATCCCTTACATTGTTTCTGACCAAAAATCTGTCACTTTCATCTTTGTTCATGAAATGTCTCTTTCATGAACTACTTTCAACCTTTACTCTTTATCACTGATTTTAAGCAATTCACTGTGATATGTATACTTTATATTTTTGTGTTTGTATTCACTGAAATTTTTTGACATGCTAGATCACAGTTTTCATCAAACTTTGAAGTAAATTGCTATTAATGGAAAAATATGTATGTATATTTACACATATATTTGTCATCCTCACTTAATTTTGGCGGTATCAATTATGCATATTTTGGCCACGTGAAGTTTTATTAAACTACATTGACTTTTTTTTTCAGAATATTTTATCCCTGTTTCATTGGATAGTGTCGTTAGCTGTGTCTTTAATACACTGATCCTTTATTCCTGCAGTCTCAGTTCAGTTCAGTTCAGTCGCTCAGTCATGTCTGATTCTTTGAGACCCCATGGACTGTGCATGCCAGGCATTCCTGTCCATCACCAACTCCTGGAGTTTACTCAAACTCACGTCCATTGAGTCAGTGATGCCATCCAACCATCTCATCCTCTGTTGTCCCCTTCTCCTCCTGCCTTCAATGTTTCCCAGCATCAGGGTCTTTTCAAATGAATCAGCTCTTCGCATCAGGTGGCCGAAGTATTGGAGTTTCAGCTTCAGCATCTGTCCTTCCAATGAATATTCAGGACTAATGTTCATCTCTTAATGTTCTTGACTACTAATTCTATGATCTGTGTCATTTCTGGTTTCTTCTTAATGGGTTTTTTTTTTTTTTTTTCCTTGCTTCTTTGTAAGCATACCTGATAACTTTTTTTAAATCAAATGTCACACATTGTAAAGTTTACCTTTTTGGGTGCTAAGTTTGGGGAGATGGTATGTTTTGTAAATATTATTTTCTGTATCCTGAAACCACAGCTAAGTTACTAGGAATCAGTTTGATCCTTTGGAGTTTTGGTTTTAGGATTTGTGAGGCAAGACCAATGCACCGTTAAGTCTGGAGTTAATTTTTATCCCATGGTAATGAAGCAATCCTACCACTCTGACTCATGCCACATTCTTTATGAGGTATTCCACTCAGGCTATTAGAAACAGGCACTATTCTTGGCCCTGTTTGATCTCCAGGCACTATTTTTTTTTTCCCCATGGTTCTCTGAGAATTTAGGTAGTTTGCTCATCCTGTGTGCTGATTAGTGCTGAAATGAAAACCCAAGGCAGTTCCTCTGTAGATGTTTGGTGTATTTCCTCTGAGACCTCTCCTCCCCCTAAGACTCTCCCCCGTGAACTCCTGGCCACCTTGTCCTCCCAGGACATCCAAGTTCACGTCCTGAGAGTCTAGACTCTGGATTGCCACTGTCTGCACTATGTCCTGAAAACTATCCACAGTAAGTGAGCTGCAAAACAGGGACTAATCTCACTTATTTACCCTCTTTTAGGAGTTGCAATCCTTCATTCCCTGATATCAACTGTCTTGTGAACTAAATTCTTAAGTTCAATTTACTTTTTAATCTTTTAAAAATTATTTTATTGAAGTATAGTTGATTTGCAATGTTTCAGGTGTATAGTAAAGTGATTCAGTGTTGGTGGTGGTCTAGTCACTAAGTCATGTCTGCCTCTTTGTGACCCCCATGAACTGGAGCCCACCAGGCCCCTCTGTCCATGAGATTCCCCAGGCAAGAATATTGGAGTGTGTTGTCATTTCTTTCTTTGGGGGAAGTTCCCAACCCAGAAATCGAACCCAGGTCTCCTGCATTGCAGATGAATTCTTTACCTTTATCACCTGAGCCACCAAAGAAGTATATATATATATAATGTATATATATATATATAATGTATATATATATATAATGTGTATATATATATATAATGTATATATATATTCTTTTTCAATTCTTTTCCATCATAAGTTATTATAAGATATGGACTATACTTCCCTGTACTATACAGTAGGTCCTTATCAGTTGCTTACCTTTCAAGGCACAAAGATAAATCTGATCCCTGTTTCTCCATCTTGATCAGGATAGAACATCAACCCTTAAGCTCACTTTTAATAGACTTTTGTGAAATTTTAAGAAAACTACTGATCACAGTCACTCCGAAGATTCAAAAAATCTAAACAACATGACAAATACCCACTCATGATAGATATTCCCATATGCTAGCAACTAAGAAAACAAGACTAGAAGTAAAATACTTCCTAAATATTTAGGGAAGAAGCATAATGAATAATGAAAAGCAGAATAAGTCTTGGAAAACCAAACTTAAGAAGATCAGATTACTAGAGTTCGCAAGGGAAGGGTTATATAATTAGGTGAGTGAGAAGGAAACACTGGGATTTTGAGCAGGCACCATTAGTGGTTTTCTTTGCACACATGGGTGCCAGATTCACCATGGTTAGTTGGTTTCTGCTAGCGTACTGAGTCCTTCAGTGGGTTGATGACTTTACTGGCATTCTGCTACCACACTGGGACTCAGGCTACATTGGACAACTGGCCCAGACAGCTGCAGCCATGGCTGACAGGTAACTGAAGCAAGGAATTGTGTGTGTAGTCCAGTTGTTTTTCCTTCCCTGTTGAATGTGGAAATGTCCAATGTGGAAGCCTTGTCCAACTCTTGTGACCCCATGGACTATACAGTCCATGGAAATCTCCAGGCCAGAATGCTGGAGTGGGTAGCTGTTTCCTTCTCCAGGGGTTCTTCCCAACCCAGGGTCTGAACCCAGGGATTAAACCCAGGTCTCCCGCATTGCAGGCAGATTCTTTACCAGCTGAGTCACCAGGGAAGCCTGAGAATACTGGAGTGGGTAGCCTATCCTTTCTCCAGCAGATCTTCCTGACCCAGGAATCCAACTGGGATCTCCTGTGTTGCAGGCAGATTTTTTACCAGCTGAGCTACACTTGCTGTTAAATGTTACTGAAACACACACTGCACTCAGGAAACTGGTAACTGTCTGTAGATAACAAAGCACTTTACTGTCTATTATCAGTTTTATTCTACTTTCTTCAATTCACCATCTTATGGAAACATCCTAATTTTTGTGTGAATCAGGTTGTTTTTCTCTAATAATACTTCAGATTATAACCCTTTGATTATTTATTCCACAAATATCCATTAGCTATCTAATTTCTTGCTATTTTAATTATGACTGACTTTTGCTAATACCAGTCTTTGATAACTTGGAATGTAACTAGTTCTGCTACTTTCTTCTTATCCTTGTAAAGGTGGTGTAGTCAGTGTGAAAAACATTTGTTATAACAAGGTTGATTATGTCTTTATTTCATGTTGAAAAGACAAAGAGATCTTTCAGTCTGAAATCACTATTACCACAGTGACTGAACAGAAAAGAATGGGAAATTTTCATCATTTTTAAAGTAAGATGAACGCTTTACTTGCCTAGAAAAACATTTCATCTAGAGACAGTCATTGTGTCATAAATTTATCTACTTTGTTAGAGATGAATATTTTAAGTTTTTTAAAAGCTATCTCCCATATTCTGTGCTTTAACTCTCTATTCTAGCTTCCCTTCATCAATACATTTGATATTATGGGTTTCCATATGTTTTATCAAAGTGTTGTATTTAATAGATATATATCCATTGAATCTAATATAACATAAATGTTACATAGGTGTCAGTCTTATGATGATGACTTCATCTTATGTTTAAGGTACATTTATTTCCTCAGTTTCATTGAGTCACATTTCTTTTTCATTTTTGTTTATTGCCTAATAACACTTCTTAGTTTAGACTGAGAGAATCATCAAAATTACATGATTTTTCTTCTCAACATAGGCCTAGAGAATGGTTTGCTCAATTTCTGGAAAGGTTTCATTGCTATGCTGGTAAAGTGTCTGGTAAATAGGGAAATTCCATCAACTTTACAAAGAGCATCTATAAAAACCCTACAATTTACATTATACTTAATGTTGAAAGATTGAATGCTTTCTAAGATTGAGAATAACACAAAGAAGCCCACACTTACCATTCTTTTTCAACATGTTTTTGGAAGTTTTAACCAATAAAGAAGAAAAGAAAACATAAAGTATACAGATTGGAAAGGAAAAAACTAAAACTTCCCTGATTTATAGATGGCTTGGTTGACTGTGTAGAAAATCTCAAGAAATATACTAACCCCCCTCCAAACACCCTCAGACCTCCTATAACCTATGAATTAGTTCAACAAAGATGTAGAAGAGAAGGTTGACACATAAAAATCGATTGCATTTCTATATAACAATGAACATGCAAAAACTGAAAAGTATAAATCCATCCACAATTCTTCAAAAAGTTACATATGTAGGTATGAAACTAATAAAATACATACAGAATTTGTGTGCTGAATGCTGTGCAATGTTGAGGAAAAAATTTGAAAGATCTAAAGAAATGAAGGACATACCATGTTCATGGATTGGAAAAGACATAGTAAAGATGTCAATTCTCCACAAACTGGTATAGAAGAAAACTATTTTGAAAAAGAAGAGGAAATTTTGAGGAATCAATTACTTGATTTCAAAACTTATTAAATAGTAGCAGTAACCATGAGTCTGTGGTACTGGTGGAAGGATAGACACATGGATTGAGTGAATGGAAAAAGGTATCCAAAACACAAGTGCGCTAAATTGATTTCAGTAAAGGTGATGCAGCAATTAAAAGGAGACAGGAGAGCCTTTTCAACAAATGGTACTGTAATTTGCCATTTCTGGGCCAAAAAGTGAAAAAAATTCTTACCTCAGTTTTACAGCTTATACACAATTTAATTCAAAGTGAATTGTATAATTAAATGTAAAATTATAAAACTTTCAGGAGAAAGTAGGAGAAATTCTTCAGAATTTGGGATTAAGGCAAGATTTGTCCAACTTCACACAAAAAAAGTATGTTAGTCACTCAGTCGTGTCTGACTCTTTGCAATCCCATGGACTCTGTAGCCTTCCAGGCTCCCCTGTCCATGAAATTCTCCGGGGAAGAATACCGGAGTGGGTTGCCACTTCCTTCTCCAGAGGATCCTCCTGACCCAGGAATTGAATCCAGCCTCCTGAACTGCAAGCAGATTCTTTACCATCTGAGCCACACAGAAACATGGTTCATAAAATAGAAAACTGGAAAATTGAACCTCATCAAAAGTTAACTGTGCTCTATAAAAAAATAAAAATTCAAACTACAAAATGGGTGAAAATATTTGCAAATGACATATGAAAAGGGACTTGTATCTAGAACATATAAAGAGCTCTCCAAACTCAATATTAAAAGGATAAACAACCCAATTAGAAAATGGGAAAATACATGAAGATGCATTTCAGTGATGAAGATGGCAGATAAGCACACAAAGAAATGTTCAATATCATTAGTCATTAGAGAAATGCAAGTTAAAGCAAAAGTAAAAAGTACTACATACAATAAGAATGGCTAAAATAAAAAAATTGTATCACCTAAAACCTTGTAAGAATGCAGAGAAGCTTGCTTACTGGTACACTTTTGCAGAGAGCTTTGTAAAATGGTACAACCACACTTGAAAACAGTCTGACAACATCATGAAAAAGAATAAACATGCAATTCTCATGTGACCCACAAATTACACTCCTAAGCTTTTTTCCCAGGAAAGTGAAGATTTCTGTCCACACAAAAACCTGTACATGAATATTTTAGTAATTCTATTTGTAAAATCCAAAGCTGTAAATAACCCAGAGGGCCTTCATTGGGTGAATGGTTAAACAAACTGGTACATCTATACCATGGAGTTTTATTCAACATTCAAAAAAAGTATAAAGTTTTGATATCTCCAAGAAGCTGGATGAATTTCAAGGGAATTCTATTGAGTGCAAAAAGCCAGTGCAAAGCCTGGATAGTGTATGATTCCATATATATATTATTCTTATCAGTGGTAGTAGTTAAGGATGTTTGTGGTGATGGAAAATGTCCATGTCTTGGCTGAATCAGTTTCAGTATTGAGCTTGTGACATTGTACTTAGATTTTCAAGATATTATCATGAGGGAAAACTGATTAAAGGACATTATTTCTTACAACTGCAGGGGGATCTACAGTATCTCAACATAAAATGTTCAGTAAAATGAATTAAAAATAAATTGTTTTTTCTAAAATCAAGGGGAAAATAAAATTAGCCTATTTAAAAATTAAACCAGTTAAGAAAGATTTATAAAAATAGGTGTTTTATTTCCATTATAAAAGTCAGCGAGAATCTAAATTATGTCAGAAAGGCTCAGAAAGCAGAAAAAACAGATCTATTATAGTTTTGCATGTAGAAAGAAAGCCTATAAAAGTTATAAAATATTGGAATGGTGGCTTGTTTTTTAAAAAAATAAATGGAGCAAGTAGACAATTACCTTTGTGAATCATTTGAGAAAGGCTGCAGTTCCACTTAGCACTTGGGCTAAGGTGACCTCCTGAGACTCTCTTTAATTCTGTGAATTTTATGTCTAATAGCTTTCAATTTTGCTGTAAAATAAAACATGAATGTCTAATGTAGTTAATCTTGGAAAAATACCAAATGACAAAAATGATGATTTTTGAAAGGGTTGACATGAAATACAAAAGAAGACCTTAAATCCGTAACCATAAATATAACATTGAAATGTAAAATATGTAATGGTTTTTTTCCAGAAAATAAGATTACTGCCCTTAAAGTTTCCTGTAAAATATTCACTTTTCCTGACAATACATTTTATTTAGAAAATTTTGCCTGCATTATAGAGATTTTGACTTAGACCTGTGGTGGTATGAATATAAAAATAGATAACAAAAAGAGTGTCTTTGTTCCCAAAGATTTCACTACATATTAGTAACTCATTATAAAAGAAGATAGAAGGAAATAAGTGCTAAATGCTGGTTGAAAAAACAAACCAATATGCACTTTAAAGACAAAAAAGGAGCTATGCATTTGTGTTATTTCCTTTACTCACATCTTAGCCTATTCAAGCTGCTATACCAAAAATACCGCAGACTGGGTAGCTAATTTATTTTTCATTATTCTGAAGGCTGGCAGAACCAAAATCAAGGTTCTGGCAGATCAGAGCCCACGTCCTGGCCACAGAGGGTGGTCTTCTCACTGTGTCCTCACAGGTAGAAGAAGTTAAGGGATAAGGCACCTCCCAGGGGTCTCTTCCGTAAGGGCACAAATCCCATTCATGAGGGCCCCACTCTCCTGAACTAATAACCTCCCAAATGTCCTACCTCCTAATGTCATTAAAGAATTAGATTTCAGCATATAAATTTGAGAGCGGAAGGGCAGATAAAGCGTTCGGCCTATAGTACTTTCTTTCTCCAGTGAATACTGCTTCCCAAGAGTATTGGTCTCAGGCTCACTTTATAAGGCACTCAACCTAAGAGTGACTGACTGAATCAATGCATTTGAGCAAACTCTAGGAGACAGTGAAGGACAGGAAGCCTGGCGTGCTGCAGTTCATGGGGTCACAAAGAGTCAGGTACAACTTAGCAACTGAACAATAACAACAACCACCTAAGAGAGGAATCAGAGAGATGTGTAATACATTCTAAAAGGGCAAGTTCCCTTGGGGGTGGACAACACAACATGTGAAAAGCCTCTTGGTAGGTGAAGTTGGAAAAATAGTTTACAGTTGTGTAAACTGATCCTGTTTGTAATGCTAGTTGTCTTTCTGTTCACACTGTCTGAACTGTTCGCTGAATCCAGGGTAGGCAAGGCTTGAACGAAGAGGCCGGAAGAAGATACAAGGAGCCATAGGAACTGCAGACATGTTTATTCTCTCCTGGCTGGTACAGGAGCCATCACACAGCCTCTCTCCTGGCTAACACATAATGTAGCCATGGCGGAGCCGTAACATAACCTCACACAGCATAACCATGATGGCGCTCCAGTGTAACCCTAATACAGCAGCGTCCAGAGCTTTCATGGTGAAGCTCATACAGGCAGACATACTGCATACAACCCCCATGGCTTTTCCAGGTGGAACTTGTGTATCAAAAGTAGCCCATGTCCAAACGAATACCTCGTGACGTGCATGTGCAGTGTTATAAGTGATCTCAGCTGTTATATAGTCATTATTTACACAACATGGGGCAAGAGTGAGAGGCCATAGAGTGAGAAAGCATGACCATTACATCTTGGCTAATTTGTTCTTTCCCTGCACTCCACCCCGTCAGGGTCTCTCACCTCACAATCTACACACAATCCATCTTCCACGATATTCCCTTGGTGAGTAACACTGACCCTTGAACTTACATCTTGCAACAGCAGTAGGTGCTGCAGCAACAGTTACATTCCCCAACACACAGCAAAACCCAGCACCAGGTATCACCTGGAACTCACATTGCAATCCTTGCCCTCATGGGGCTACAAGAGCCACTCACCAATTGTGGAGTGCCCCTGTCTTCCATGGCCAAATCCAGTCCACCGTTTGTCCTTGTGAAATTGCAGGAAAGTCTCCACAGGGGAACCTCCACCCCTGTAGGGTTTTATTAAGGACCTGCAAAACCCCCACAGATGTTGGGCCCATCCCTTCAAAGAGGGGAATTTTTTGTGGCATACACAGCCCACCCACAGGATTCCAAATGTTTTCATACTGTTCTAAATCTACAAGAGAATCAGAGGTTAGTAGCACATCACAGGACACAACATTTACAGTGCACTGTTTTAAATCTAGGATACAGCTTAAATCTTTACAGTCTAAATCTGTGTAATTTGGCTGCCATAGCCATCAATGTATGCACTAGGACCAGGAAACTGCTCTGGTTTGCCATAAGCAAGACTGCATTTGGCACCAGTGACAACCAGAGCCATTACTCTTTGTACATTAGCTAGTGACCAGTGAATTGCAAGTTCTACATGGGGCCTCCAGTCCCTGCTTGGGCTCTACAGGAGGGCACCTTGGTCTGAGTTCTATTCAAAGTAGAAAAGGGCATCATCGAAAGGAACATCCTCGGGCACCATGTAATCTTCTAACTGAACTGCCTGTATCTCTTGCTGTGGGTGCTTCCCAAATTTGGTAAACTGCTGCTCTAGTCTCAGTTGCCTCCATAGCTCTAGGAGCAGAGCATTGGGCTGTTTATCAATTTTATTCCTGTCAAATCCTGATGCCAGAAAATCAGCCCACATTTGCATTGTTGTCACCCGGGTGGGGTAACAGCTTGGGCCCCCTTCAGGGTCTTCACTTCACTTCACTTTTAATCCCTTTTGCCTGCCACAGTCCCTCTATTTCTCCCAAGTGAACTGCTATTGAGGTCAAGTCCTAGGTGGGGCGCCCCACATAGGGTGCAAAAATAGCAGCCAGGGATTCAAAAGAGGTAGACAGGGCATTGTTCAAAATGGCGTCTTGAATGCTGCCAGTAAAATGCTCGTCATCTGGGCCTTAAATACTTGGGTTAAACATCAACTGCCTCATACCCAGTTCTCTCACCACTTGGCACAAGTATGTCATTCACTCACAGTATCCGGGAACCCTCTCATATTTGACCACACATTGCAGATGGCAGCATTAATCCATTCCATGAGGGTGTTTTCTTGATTAGGTGCACCTTGCATGAGTCACCCTAGCGTTCTGCAACCTTTGTCTCAACCAGAGGTGAGTGGTTATAGCGGTTATAGATGCCAATCCTTCTATTCTGTCTCCAACTCATGTGATACTGTCTAATCCTATGTCCCAAAGTCACAAAAGCCATGCTTCCGAGGGTTTCCCTTATTTTTGCCGAAACTACATACCCAAGTCAATCAACTCTGCCTGAGTATGTAATCAATACATCATGAAGTCAGTCACATTGAGGGCCCCTTGAGGATGCCCCCACCCCAGGCCATAGGCTACCCATGCTTCACTTTCTGCTGCACAACGGTCCTCACTGCCAAGTGGGAACCTGCGGTCTCAGAACCTTAGCCTCATAATGTTCATCATCACCATCACTTAGCATCTTGCTGTCAGAGCTGCTGGGTTCTTCAAGCCATGGGGTTCTTGCTCTTATGCCAATATACATTGCTCTAGTTTTTCCAAGCTTCTCTGAATACTGTGCACCAGTGCAGCATAGTGCGGGGCGTGATCCATATTTACCTTTAGAGTAATCCAGAAAATCCACCCTATGGTGCCAGCAGCAATCTGTGCCATCTTGTTTGGCAAATGGGAACTCATCACCTGTAATGCTACGTCAGTGTTATCGGGTGATCCCCGAGTAGGAATTCCACCGAGCCTACTCCAAGAGGATCGTGGTCACAAGGTACCACCATTTGCTACATGGTGACCACTGGCTTCCTCCCTCCACTGGAGCCACAGGCTCTTCTACCTGCTGGGTATCCTGCCGACGAGTCCAATCATCTCAATGATCCTGTTCCTGATGCCAGTTGTCACACTGTTCACACTGTCTGCACTGTTCGCTGAACCAAAAGTAGACAAGGCTCTACCTAAGAGGCTAGAAAAAAAACACTAGGAGCCATAGGAACTGCAGACACATTTATTCTCTCCCGTCTGGCGTGGCGGCCATAACGCAGCCCCTCTCTGGGCTGATGCAGCTGTCAAAGCACCAGCCACAACATAACCATAACGTAGCCATATTGGAGCCATCACATAACCTCACGTAACACAACCATGATGTTGCTCTAATGTACCCCAGTGCAGCAGCAGCCAGGGCTTTCATGGTGAAGCTCATATAGACATATTTCAAACAACCACCAAGGCTTTTCCAGGTGGAGCTGATATGTCAAAAGTAGCCCACGTCCAAGTTAAGTACCTGGTGATATGCATGTGCAGAGCTATAAGTGATCTCAACTGTATAAACCTTGTGGCATGCATACACAGTGCTAAAAGTGATCTCAACTGTTCAGTTCAGTTCAGCCGCTCAGTTGTGTCCGACTCTTTGTGACCCCATGGACTGCAGCACGCCAGGCTTCCCTGTCTATCACCAACTCCTGGAGCCTACTCAAACTCATGTCCAACCGGTTGGTGATGACATCCAACCATCTCATCCTCTGTAGTCCCCTTCTCCTCCCACCTTCAATCATTCCCAGAATCAGGGTCTTTTCCAATAAGTCAGTTCTTCGCATCAGGTGGCCAAAGTATTGGAGCTTCAGCTTCAGAAGCATCAGTCCTTCCAATGAATATTCAGGAATGATTTCCTTTAGGATGGACTGGTTGGATCTTGCAGTCCAAGGGACTCTCAAGAGTCTTCTCCAATACCACGGTTCAAAAGTATCAATACTTCGGTGCTCAGGTTTCTTTATAGTACAACTCTCACATCCACACATGACCACTGGAAAAACCATAGCTTTGACTAGACGGACCTTTGTTGGTAAAGTAATGTCTCTGCGTTTTAATATGCTGTCTAGGTTGGTCATCGCTTTTCTTCCAAGGAGCAAAATCTTTTAATTTCATGGCTGCAGTCACTAGCTGCAGTGATTTTGGAGACCAAAAAAATAAAGTCAGCCACTGTTTCCATTGTTTCTGCATTTATTTGCCATGAAGTGATGGGACTGGATGCCATGATCTTAGTTCTCTGAATGTTGAGCTTTAAGTCAATTTTTTCACTCTTCTCTTTCACTTTCAACAAGAGGCTCTTTAGCGCTTCTTCACTTTCTGCCTTAAGTGTGGTGTCATCTGTGTATCTGAGGCTATTGATATTTCTCCTGGCAATCTTGATTCCAGCTTCTGCTTCACCCAGCCCAACATTTTGCATGATGTACTCTGCATATAAGTTAAATAAGCAGGGTGACAATATACAGTCTTGACGTACTCCTCTCCTAATTTGGAACCAGTCTGTAGTTCCATGTCCAGTTCTAATTGTTGCTTCTTGATCTGCATACAGATTTCTCAGGGGGCAGGTCAGTTGGTCTGGTATTTCCATCTCTTTCAGAATTTTCCAGTTTTTTGTGATACACACAGACAAAGGCTTTGGCATAGTCAATAAAGCAAAAGTAGATGATTTTTGGAACTCTCTTGCGTTTCGATGATCCAGCGGATGTTGGCAATTTGATCTCTGGTTCCTCTGCCTTTTCTAAATCCAGATTGAACATCTGGATGTTCACAGTTCACATACTGTTGAAGCCTGGCTTGGAGACTTTTGAGCATTATTTTGCTAGCGTGTGCAGCAAGAGTGAGAGGCCTTGGGGTGAGAGAGCCTGACCATGCCATCTTGCCTAATTTGCTCTTTCCCTACAAGTTGGACCTCAACTGCTTTGAAATTCATATGAAGGATCTAGGATGTATTTTTCTAAGCAGGCTTTTGATGAAGGGGGTGCTATTATGTCTTCAATAATTGGGAAAAATAAATATAAAAGTTACATAAATGATAAAATCAAAAAGAGAAAGATTATGGGCAAAGGGGCAATTAATAGGGAATCCATTTAGATACTCTAGGTGGCAGTAAAGTAAAAAGGGCTCACATAGTCCATAATGACTTTTTCAGTTATGGCAGCTGATTTTAAAGTGGATTTTAGGACTTCTGTGGTGGTCCAGCATTTAAAAGTCCACCTTCCAATGCAGAGGGTGCAAGTTTGATCCCTGGTCAGGGAGTTAATATCCCATGGCCTCATGGCCTCATGGCCAAAAAAGCAGAACATAAAACAGAAACAATATTGTTTTTTTCAATGAAGACTTTAAAAATGGTCCACATTTAAAAAAAATCTTTAAAAAGTGGGTTTTAAGATGAAACCCTGGCTAGATGGAGGGTGGTGTATTTTTGGTGAAATAAGTATAGGGGACTGAAGAAAACCCCTGAGTCTTGATTCTGTGTGGGGAGCAGTTTGGCAAATCTATTTGTAGATATTAATAAGGAAGCCATGAAATAAAGAGGAAAATCTTCAGAATGGATGGGGTGGTGCTTGGTGAGAAAGCTGCTTTTGTAAATGCTGAAATTTAAGAAATTTGTGATTGAAAAATTAAATAAATGAGATGGAAAATTTATTATCTAGATATGTAGAAAGATATTGTGAAGAGATCAAATAGCTTATGAACATAGACAAAGTTCTTGCATTTGAAGTTATGAGCTGATTACAGATCTTTGATGATGGTTTTATGCATGGTAATAGTGGCTTAGATGATACAGAATCTGCCTGCAATGCAGGAGACCTGAGTTTGATCCCAGGCTCGGGAAGTTCCCCTGGAGAAGGGAATGGCTACCCACCCACTCCAGTATTCTTACCTGGAGAATCCCATGGACAGAGGAGCCTGGCAGACTGCAGCCCACGGAGTTGCAAAGAATTAGACACAACTGAGCCACTAACACTTCACTTTTCATTAGGGCAAAAACTTACTTTCATGATGCCAGTTGGGGCATTTAAGCTATTTTTCCATAGAGATAGCAGTGAAAGTAAACAAAAATGATAAAATTAAGAAAGTAAGATAAGTTTTAAGACTAGCTGTGACTTATACTTATCTGTAGGGAAATGACCTGTGCATATGCAGATAATTTATAGCACCAAAAACATCTCACATTTTAAAAACTAGTACTACGAAGACAATGTGGCTGTATTTACTTTTTTAATATGTCAAATGTTTGTAAATATCTACACTGACAGCCGACTGATAATTTTATAATAACTTCAAATGTAAGTCTTGTTCATGTTCAGTATCTGCCCTTAATGTTCATTTCCATAAGAATCTAGACAAGATAAATGTAAGTAAACACAAATATCTAACCAAATTTCGTTCTGTAAAGATCACTATGCAGTGTCTCCCCAGGTTGACATGAATTATTTCCCTATATTCCTCTTATTAGTATGAATATTATTAGTTTATTGAATTTAGCTAATGAGAAATCTCATCCACACTGAAGGGAACAGGAAGTAATATCTGACACCAAAATCAAAATGGTCTCCAGCAGATAAGCTTTGATTACCAAGTCCTAAAAGAGTTATTTTTTTCCTTTCACTTATATTATTATTTTAGTCATCATTAACTGATACTAAGATTTTCTTTTTCTTTTTAATTAGAGAATGATTGCTTTATAATGCTGCGTTGGTTTCTGTTGTACAATACTGCATATGAGTCATAAGTACATATATATATGTGTGCTGTAATGTGCTTAGTAGCTCAGTCATGTCTGACTCTTTGGAACCCCAGAGACTGTAGCCCACCAGGCTCCTCTGTCCCTGGGGATTCTCTAGGCAAGAATACTGGAGTGGGTGGCCATGCCCTCCTCCAGGGTTTCTTCCCAACCCAGGGATCGAACCCAAGTCTCCTGCATTGCATTGCAGGCAGATTCTTTACCATCTGAATCATCAGGGAAGCCCAAGAATACTGGATTGAGTAGCCTGTCCCTTCTCCAAGGGATCTTCCTGACCCAGGAATCAACCCGGGGTCTCCTACATTATGGGCAGATTCTTCCCTGGTAGCTCAGCTGATAAAGAATCTGCCTGCAATAAAGGAGACCCCATCTGAAGATAGATAAATAGATATATCCCCTCCCTCTTGAACCTCCCTCCCACCTTCACCCCACCCCCACCCCAACCCACCCCCAAACTATCCTTCTAGATCATCACAGAGCACCAGGTTGAAATCCTTGTGTAATACTGCAGCTTCCCACTAGCTAGCTATTTTAAACACTGTAGTGTATGTATATATCAATGCTACTCTCTCAATTCATCCCATTTCTCCTTCCCTCACTGTGTCCACAAGTCTCTAAGTCTCCATTCTCTAAGTCTGCTGTCTGTCTCTGCCCTGCAAATGGGTTCGTCAATACCATTTCTAGATTCCATATATAATACACAATAGAGATTTTCTTTAAGTATAAATCATGCTGTCCTTCTACTCTAAACTTTTCAAGGCCTTTCCATTGCATTCAAGATAAAACTTCCAAATGCTAATTGTATCATACACAGCCCTGTAGGGTCCTCAGACTTTCTCTTAAGCATCATCTCCCCAGGCTCAGAGTCCTTCCTGATGTTCTTATAAGACATGGTCTTCCTTATTTCAGGGACTTTAAGCAGGCTAGGACTGCTGTCTGAAACTATATTTTATCTGCAGTTCAGCTGCATCATATCCCTGCAGTGTCAGTTTCAGTTTTGCTTTTTCAAGGAAACTTCTTCATCTAAATTCTCTTTTAATTATCTCTTATACAATGCTCCAATTTTTCTTCTTAGTTCACTTTCATAATTTTCAAATATATATTTGTCTCTGTGGATGTTTGGTGAACATTACTCCCAATTTTAGGAAATAATAAGCAATGACCTCATTATATCCTCAATGCATATCATAGGGCTTGATATTAAATGATAATCACAAGATATTTGTGAAATAAATGGGTTCTTAGAATGAGGATCTTAAGTAGAATCAGCATCATATGTATATGAACTTCCATGTTTATGTATTCGTGTGCATGCACACACACATACACATATATCTGTGATAAGGACTGTACCCAAAGGAAACAGTCATGGTCATTTTTTAAAGCTATGATTCCTCTGTGAATCATTATGAATGATTGCTTATCATGGCTATGAGAAGGCTATGCCAGTATCATGGGCTTTGGAAGGCTTAGCTCATGTCTAAACTTACTTCTCATCCTATCAGAGAGTAGAGTGTTTTTCAGAAGAAAACCAGACAGAGGGGAGCAGAAAAGTTAAAGTCATAGAGGAAAGAATGAGAATTGTGTCTGATAGGGCAAAACATACGCTTTTCTTCTCCTGTTGAATACTGTTCCAGAAGTACCAGGCTCTTCTATTTCCACTGTCAGGATGACTCATCAAAGAATGATGGAGTCACACAGAACAAGTGTTGAAATGAGCAGTTATTGCCTACTATTGTCACAGAATAAAGTGACATTTTAACTTCTTAAAAATAAACACAAAAAATATGGAGACAAATCAAGCGGATGTACCAAAACCGAATTGAATTCAAACAGGAAAGAAATATCTACTTTTGGACCTACCTTGGTTACATGTGGGTAGCTTCGATCTCTTCATTCCTTCGTTTTCTCACCTGCCTAAAATAATGACAATCATTTTAATAATAACAATTTCATAGGAAATGGTGAGGCTTTAATATTGCATTTGCAGATTCCCTTAGGAAAGACTGAATGAGAATGGTTTTCAAGGTGATACAGACATTGAAACATCACAGGGTTTTTAGAACCACAGAAAGAACAATAAGTGAGAGGTAAATACCCAAATTGGGAAGTAGCACTCCTGCAGAGCTGAAAGACAAATTCTCACAGAAAAAGAAATGTATGAGAGGAAGATAAGACAGAATAACGTGAATTGATTACAAGTGGTGAATGACTTAAAAATTAGGTTAAGAAGAATGATTGAAACTTATTGTATCCTCAGCAGTGCCCTACTGGCTCAGACAAACACCATTGCCCTCAAGCAGCTTATGATGTGTCTCCAGGGAGAGGGATGCAAAAGTATGTTTAAATTCAAAGCTGGTACTTGCATGAACAACACATTGTGTGTATAACATATGGATATGTAACAGCAGAGTGAGATTATACTTCTGTAGATGCAATGAAAGGGTCTGAAAAAAAAACTGGGTCTTGGTTTTCTCTAGAAAATAGACAGGAAATTTTCAGGAAATGGTAAATGAAGCAGTAGGTATAAAAAAGCAATTGATGTGTGAGGAAAAACAGAATTTGTGTCTTCAGAGTGCTCTTTCTCAGAATCATATCTTACACGACTATCAAAAATCTACTGCTTAAAATAGATGATAGAAAACCTTATTTCCACCCAAAGCACACAGCTGATTTCTATGTGTTGTTAAATTTCAGTGCTGTAAGATTCTGTTTTTCTGTGCATTACGGGTACAATAGTTAACATTACATAGTTAATTGGTAATAATAGTCTGTTTCAAATATATGAAGACTCATTATGTAGATGAATTCAAACATCTGTTTCCCCAGAAGATAATAAATAAGGGAGCAAAAAGTAATCAGAAGTGTTTAGGTTTATAACACAAAGTGGGACAGCACACCCATGGCAATTTTAAGACTTTCTCTTGTAACTTAGGGAAGGAAGAAATGCATTTTCTCTCTGAGGATAAGTCCAAGCTGGGATAATTTGATAGCAAGTTATGAACCTGTTAGGAAAAAAATTTATCATCTTAGGTGCAACTGATATATAATGAAGATTGTTATGATAATTTTGTGTATATAATTTTTAATATTTTATTCCCTCATAGCTCAGGTGGCAAAGAATCTGCCTGCAATGCAGGAGACCCCGGTTTGATTCCTGGGTTGGGAAGATCTCCTGGAGAAGGGAAAGGCTACTCACTCCAGTATTCTGGCCTGGAGAATTCCATGGACTGTATAGTCCATGGGGTTGCAAAGAGTCAGACATGACTGAGTGACTTTCACTTTCATAGTTGATTTACAACGTTCTGTTAAGAAAGGCAGTCCCAAGATGGTGGAGAAATAGGATGGGGAGACCACTTTCTCCCCCAGAAATTCATCAAAAGATCATTTTAATGTGGAGCAGCTTCCACAAAACAACTTCTGAACACTGGCTGAGGACACTAGATACCCAGAAAGGCAGCCCAATCTCTTTGAAAGAAGGTAGAACAAAATATAAAAGATGAAACCAGAGACAAAGGATTTAGGGATGGAGACCCGTCCTGCGAAGGGAGTCCTGAAGGAGGAAAAGTTTCCACACAATAGGAGACCTTCTCACAGGAGGGTCAGTGGGGAGCTTTGGCATCTGAGAGGGCAATATAATCAGGAAAAAAAAAAAGCCACAGAATACAATGTTGTGTTAATTTCTACTGTACAGTAAAGTGAATCAATTATATATATATGTATATATATATGTATATACACATTCTTTTTTACATTCCTTTCTAAGATGATTTATCGCAAGATATTGAATATAGTTCCCTGTACTATACAATAAGACCTTGTTGTTTATCCATCCTCTATATAATAGTTTGCATCTACTAATCCCAAAGTCCCAATTCAATCCTTTCCCACCACCCCTCCTCCTTGACAGTTGTTCAGTTCAGTTGCTCACTTGTGTTCGACTCTTTGCAACCCCATGGACTGCAGCACGCCAAGCTTCCCTGTCCATCACCAATTCCTGGAGCTTGCTCAAACTCATGTCCTTCGAGTCAGTGATGCCATCCATCCAACCATCTCATCCTCTGTCATCCCCTTCTCCTCCTGCCTCAATCTTTCCCAGCATCAAGGTCTTTTCCAGTGAGTCAGTTCTTTGCATCAGGTGGCCAAAGTACTGGCGCTTCAGCTTCAGCATCAGTCCTTCCAATGAATATTCAGGACTGATTTCCTTTGGGATGGACTGGTTGGATCTCCTTGCAGTCTAAGGGACTTGCAAGAGTCTTCTCCAATACCACAGTTCAAAAGCATCAGTTCTTCAGTGCTTAGCTTTCTTTATGGTTCAACTCTCTCCTTTGGCAACCACAAGTCTATTTTCTATTTCTATGAGTCTGTTTCTGTTTTGAAGATGCTTGCTTGTGTCATAGTTTAGATTTCACATACAAATGATATCTTGTGGTATTTATATTTCTTTTTCTATAAAAGTCAGTTTTTAATATCTCCCAGTTTTAAAGCAGGCTAACTAAATTCCTAATTAGCCACAAGATCTTTTCTTCACCAGAGCTGTAATTATTGTACTATAACTAGATTTAAATATATAATATGGATTTTGTTGTTATTTAGTTGCTAAGTCATGTCTGAGTCTTTTGCAACCCCATGGACTCTAGACCACCAACTTTTCTGCCCATGGTATTTCCCAGGCAAGAATATTGGAGTGGGATGCCATTGCCTTCTCCATACATGGATCAAACCCATGTCTCCTCCATTGGCAGGTGGATTCTTTACCACTGAGTCACTAGGGAAATCCATAATATTGATTTTGTTGTTTTTGTTTAGTCACTAAGTCATGTGTAACTCTTTGTGACCCCATGGACTGTAGCTGGCCAGATCCCTCCATCCATGAGATTTTCCAGGCAAGTACTGGAGTGAATTGCCATTTCCTTCTTCAGGGGATCTTCCCTATCCAGGGATTGAACCTGTGTCTTTTGGATCTCCTACATTAGCAGATAGATTCTTGTGTTACTATCAGTCTGCTTATAATTTGATATCAGATTGGGCAAAAAAGTTTCAACTAATTGTTTTCTAGAAAGAATTCTAAAAAAAGTTAAGATGTTCTAGATTATACCATAGAACAGGAGTAGGGAACATTTTAGATATGAAAAATCATCACAGTAGAGAAGATACAAATAATTAAATGGCAGTGGTCCAAGAAGATAATGAGAGAACATTTTCATATAAAATTAGTTGATGGGTTTGAAAGTACTAATATAAAAACCCTTAGTACTAGTAGATTATTTTTCAAATGTGCTTAAGAAAATACCTCCAAACTCCTGTAGGGTTAAGCTTTTGATGGCATGGCCTTTTTATTCTGTAACATAATGTGAGGCCTTCATGCTTCAGAATGTTCTGAGATTATGCTCTAATGAGTGTTAGTATTACTCTTTTCAGTGTTTCTCAAATGTGTTCTGAGATCCAGTAGCTTTAGAATCACTCAGGGTATTTACATAAAATTCAAATTTCTGGATCCCATTCAAACATTACAGAATCAGGATGTCTGTACTTTGGCCCAGTTGATTTTATTTTAACAAGTGCTTTAGGTGATTGTATAGTGTATAGTGTATAGGGTAAAGTGTCTGCCTTCAATGTCAGAGACCCGGGTTTGATCCCTGGGTCGGGAAGATCCCCTGGAAAAGAAAATGGCAACCCACTCCAGTACCCTTGTCTGGAAAATCCCATAGATGTAGAATCATGATAGGCTACAGTCCATACGGTCACAAAGAGTCAGACATGACTGAGAGACTTCACTTTCACTTTAGGTGATTGTATAAAAGTTAATAGTTTGAGACCTGTTGGGTTAATTTAATCAACTTCCTTTCAAATGGATCATTTTTATTTGATCTGTTATAACTCTACTATCAAGTGTTTGTTTAAACAGATAGTCTAATTCCTGGTCAGTGCTAGATAATTAAGTACTCACTTTGAACTTCAATATATTGAATTATTTCTGTCAGAGAAGATAACAGACTCTCAGGCCATCTTACAGTGAGTAGGGATCCTTTACTATAAAGGCAGATGATCTTTCCTAGAAAAAATATGTAGTATTTCTTCCAAAGAATGTATGCTGTCTTTAAGTCTCAGTCTACTGATAATTTGTATTTCCAAGTTCATATCAGTTAGACTAAAACAGTGTTCCATTTCTCTGACTTGACCTTGAACATTTCCTGACACACTCAGATCCCCGTCAGTCTCTGCTGTGCCCTGAGAGCTCTTTCTCCTTGCCTCTGCATGACATGCCCATGTTCTCGCTGTGACTTCCTGTGATATTTCCCCCCATGCTGCAATTTTCCCTAGGTGCCACATGAGGGATAATATCGCTTGCTAACAATCCCTGCTGCCAAAGGACAAGGACACTGCCTGATACTTGTGCATCATTTCCGTGATTGCCAAAGACACTGCCTCAGTGCTGGGTGCATTGCACTCTCCTCATCCCAAAGAAGAGACAGTGAAGAAAAACAAACTTGATGCCTACTGAGCCTTATTTTAGTCCTCTAGTGTGGAGCAGCTAGGCTAGGACTGTTTGTTGGATTCAGCTTTATGTGGGATATTATTGTTTCCCTCTGATGTTACTGAAGCTGTCAAACATGCTGTCACTCTTCCTCAGAGATTTCCATCCCCTCTGTCGGGACACTGTGACTCTACATGTTTAACAACAGATATTTCATGAGTGCCATGAGTTTTCTTTTCAAATGTTTATCACATTTATAGAGGTATAATTTGTACATGCTAAAACTCATCAGTTTCAAGCACATAATTTTATTAGCTGTCTAATTTACATAAGAATCATTATAGATAGTACAGAAGTAAGAAGAATGCATCTGAGAATATACAACAGCTAAGAGAATATGAAAATTTAAGCTCTAGTAGCAATCTCTGAGAGAACTAAAGTTTAGAGTTCCTCCTTAAAGAGAGAAGAAAGTGATTCAGATTTGAAAGACAATTTAAAGGCTCAAGAGTCCCCCCAAAATACCAAGGAAAGCCTCCAAGAACAGCAAGACATTAACCAAATAACTCTTCACACTGTACAAGAAAAGTATGCTCCAAAAGAGCTATAAAATATATATATTTTTTGAAAGAATGCAAATAATCACTATATCAGGCTTTTAAATGAAGACCAGAATCTAAAGGCAGTGGAGCAATACTTAGAAAATGCTAAGAAAAAAAAGTAACATTCAAAAAATATTCAAGAGACATTTACCCTGTTCATAAGCAACAGTAGCAGAAATCCTTTCATTGATTGCAAAACATTCCTCTCATCTCCACAGCAGTCCTCCCACATTAGTATCAGAATCATGATATAGAACTTCCTCATCCCTCACAAATTTTCCTTGTGTATTTTAACAATCAATTCCCTTTTTCCCACCCTTGGTCACTGGCAACCTCTGGTCAGTTTTCTCTTATTAAATTTTTGCCTTTTCTAGAACTTGATATAAATGAAATCACAGTACTTGTAGACTTTAAACTTTGTCCAGAAATTCTTTGACAATTTTCCCTTCAAATGGGGATGCTTAATTCCTCTACTTCAGTGTAGGTTGAATCTACTAACCAGATTTTAATGAAAGCTGTGGAATTATGCTATATGACTTCTGAGGTTAGGTAACAAGGTTAGCTTCTGCTTGTCTTCCTATCTCTCCAGATCTTTCTCCCCAGGGGAAACTAGATAGCAGGATGTGAGTACACTCAAGCAGCTGGTGGAAAGACTCAGTCATGAGGGAGAAACATGGTATTATGTGGAGATTGGAAGAGGATCCTGTCAAAAGAATGGAGGATTTGAAGCCTCCTGCAAATAGTTACAAATAGGATAAAGGTACACATTTTATCCTATTTGTTCCTTTCTTGCAAGCCAACAAGTTAGCCTGCCACAGTTTCCTAGTTCCTGGCAAAAAACAGGAGACTCATGGGTGGGAGACAACATTCTGTGTCACTCACTGCAACAGCAATGACCAGAACATCGGCACTGGTCCTGTTTTCTGAGCTTCAATGGCCATGGGGCCCCAGTGCTGGAGCACAGAGTAGATCTTGTCACGGGCAAGTGATTCCAAATTTAAGAAACTTTAGTGCTTCATAATAGATTTTTTCAACCCATTTGCTTTGACCTCATCTTGATACCCAATTAAGATGGGTTTCTTGTAACATATAGTTTGGTCTTAACAATTACCTATGACAGTCTTTGGTTTTTACTTTGAGTGTTTAAGCCAGTTTGTTGTAATTATTCCTATGGTTGGGTTAGAACTGTTTGCTAATTTTTCTATTCATTTCATTTGCTTTCTGCTCTATTTTTCTTCTCTTTTTGCCATCATATGCTTTAATTGACTTTTCAATTATTCATCCTTTTCTCTACTATTTGATTCTCTCTACCCCAGGTTTATCTCTCTAATCAGCCTCTTGTAGGTTCAACCCCTGGATCAGGCAGACTACCTGGAGAAGGAAGTGGCAATCCACTCCTGTGTTCTTGCCTGGAAAATCTCAAGGACGGAGGAGCCTGGCAGGCTATAGTCCGTGGGGTTGCAAAGAGTTGGACATGATGGTGTGACTGAGCACATTAGAAAAAGACAGTCCAGTATTTAAATAAAATACACTGACCTCTCTACTTGGATTAATACTAAATGAACAAATATATAGATGGAAAAAAGCTATGCTTTCTAATTTCTTAGGGAGAAATAAAATATATATGAAAATCATTTATTAAAAATTATTAAATAACAGAATATGGGTTCATTATGGTAGACACTATTCACACTTATTATGTGCATCCTTATTATGCTTCTCTATATTTATAGTATATGTCTTGTTCATTTGGCAAAGGCTACTTAACTAGCAACCACATGATATGGTTCAACTGAGCCATAAAATTTGCAATAATCTAGTCAGTCTGCCAAGCCTACACGTTACCATTCTGATATGAATCATAACTTCAGACTTGAAACTGAACTAACCTGGGCCACCAAATCCCACAATAATGTTTCATTATGTATTGAATAATATGTAAGGGCAGAACCTCTTACCTTAAGAGTGCTTCTATATCTCTCCTCTCTCGCTCTCTCTCTCTCTCAATATATATATATATATATATATATATATATATATATATATATAAAATCAGCATACCTCAACAGCAGAGGATACCCTGAAGGTAGGAAATTCAGCTCAAAACAAATGTATTTAATGAGTAACCATAAAAATTCTTTCATTTTTGGTTTAGCACAGACATATTTTATCGTATAAACTTTACAACAGAAATTCCATATTTTCTCACAAATGTGATTAAAATTAATAATACTGGAAGGACTTGCTATTTTAATATATTCCCAAGTTTGTAGAACTTCAGCCAAACATGGCCATTTGGCCTAATTTGAGGAGAATGAACATTGTCAATAGTTGTCCCCTATTTCTAGGTAGCTGTGTGACTTTGGGCTATTTATTCATTATGTATGAGTCTCACATTTTTCAATGGACAAAGACAAATGTTCTTACTTTACAATAATATTGTGAATAGTGCACTAAATTGCAGTTGATTCAAGTGTAGTTTTCAAAAAAGTAAAATCATGACTCAAGTAAAAATAAAATGAACTCATCAAAGATTTTATTTGGCTTATTAATTATAAGAAAGATATTATGACCAGTGAGCATTGATAATTAGGTGTTTGTTGACAAATGAATGTTGGGAGTCCTGGCTTAGATATAAAACTGACTAATATCTGATAGTAACATCAACTGTAATGTCTGGAATGATCAGTTTCACCGGAAAGAAACTGTTTGCATATTGAACAGAAAAATCTACATGTTAACTTCTGCCTTGATAGATTTTTTTAATTGACATGTCAATAGAGAGTTAGGCTCAGCAGATGCTATGGAAATCAACAGGTAATATATTCTTTCTGTTTCCAGTGTTCAGGTAAGTTGAGTAAATGAGAATTGGGGAAGTTACTACATTAATAAAATTAACATAGATGTCATTTTTTAAATGGTGAGGGGGAAAATGTAAACATAGTGTTCTAAAAATAAAATTCTTACTATTATCAGGCAACTAATATGAACTTTAATTTTCACTGCAACTCTGAGAGGTATTTTTAAGATTTTCAGTAGTGTTCAGATAATGAAATTGGGCTGAGAATATCAGTTATATTAAAAAGAATATATAATACATTATAAAGCAATTATAATCAAGTAAAAATTAATTTAAAAATAATATATTCCCCTTCCCATTAGCTTTGAAATACAATCATCTCAAAAGTACAATAACTTTATTGTGTCTCTATCTCCACTTTTGCTACAGCCCTGAATTAGACGCTAATATTGTGTCACGTAATTTTGGCTTTAGAGCCAGAGTATTAATATATGAGAGTTTGGACACCTGGATCTGTTTCCTGAGTATCTGAGTTTTGAAGACTCATTGTGAAGAGAAAGGGAGACAGAAGAGAAAACGTATTTTTGAGAAAAATTCACAATTGCTATAATTGGGGCAGAGTTGAAGCAGTAAAGTGTTAATTCATAGTTGATTGTAATAGCCATCTGCTTCTTGATGAAGTTTGTTGGTGGTGTTATTTTGTGTTATTTCCTTTCATTTGTTTATTTTAAGCAATTCTCAGTTGCCCTAAGAGATGTCTTAAACAAGAAAAGCAGTTGGGATTTTCTTTTGCTATGGGAAAAGAAGAGGAAAAATGTGTAAGGACAAAGATAAGTTGTATGTCTAAATGCTAAGTGTCATTGGTTTCTGTTGACTTAAAAAAATGCACATTGTGAAAGTTGTGAATGAACTTTTCTTTAGGGCAAGATGAAGACTATACTCTGGGAGACAGCACTTTAGATAGCCCTGAGAAACTGCTCCAAAGAGGTAGGGGGGAAGGTGAGTATATATGTGATTTTGGTAAAGAAGGAAATACATGTAATCAAGCACATATTTTTCCAGGTTTCTGTTAGTCACAAGGAACAGTCATCACCATGAAGGATTTTAGTGCTTTTCTAGATATTCAGAGATATAATTGGGCTCATAAAATCAACTCCTGAAAATATCTGTCTAAAGACCTGTTCTGTCAGTCCCCTCCCCACCCCACCCATCCAGGACAGAATGCCTGTTTCAGCTCTCCGTCAAGGGGATTTGAAAATCAGCAGCTGTAGCAGCACATGATTTAATCCTTGCGGAGGTAGATGGCAAGTGCCAATGGCAAATGCCAATTTGTAACTGACAATTCAATTATTATATTTTTAATTTGGAAATGAATTATCTGCTAAGTGAAGAGATGCTGGTAAACTTGGAGGTTTCTGACAAAGCTAAACTATTCCAAGTTTGGATCTCCCTCTCCTTGAGTATATTGACCCAATAGCATAGAGCCAAGGGAAAGACTCTGAAGAACCTTTCTTTTCAAGATTCTTTTCAAGAACATTCCACCTCTCCAAAGGAAGAGAGGAAATGAGAGATAGTTTAATCCATTGAAGTAAAACCAGGGAAATTGAAGTAGAAGAATTTTAAGGTGTTATCTAGGGGCAGCAGGAGGAGTGAGATGTGCTTTGACTGTGAGTATATTCTTTGCAAGAGCACCTTTGTAGTAGTGGGAGAGGAAAATAGATTTTTTAAAATTTGAGAAAGGAAGAATACAAATAAAATTATGTGGTGCTTTTTTTATGAAATGCTTTTTAACTGTTTTTCCAAAATGTAAAAAATGATTATTACAGCAGAAATGCAAAGTAGCATTTAGAGAGATTATTTGCATATCAATAAGAAACATGTATACAGTGTATTGAACAGGAAATGCAAATGGACAATAATTATTTAAGAATGTTAATCCACCATAGTAGTAACAATTAGTGAAACAGAAAAACAATGCTATTATTTGCTCTATAAAACTGCTAAAAATATAAAATAAGTAGCAGTTTTAAAATATACTTGTTGAAGGTAAATATTACACAGTTTTAGAGAAGTGTGAAAGTGTCAGGCGAGTGTAATCTTCTCAGTTCTGTCTTATCACAACAAAGATTTGAAGTGACGGACATTAAAGCCCTTGGCGGGTCACAGCTCTTGGACAGATCACGTTATAGCTCTCGGGTCTCAAATAGGCTGTGTTACAGCTCTTAGACAGATGACTGTTATAGCTCTATGTTACAGCTTAGTTTTATTTAGAAAATCCTTGAGGTATGAGGGAATGCTGACCCAAAGATGTGAAGACAAGAGAGAGCTCCAGCCCTTTGGCTCCTCTTTGTATATGCTTTTTCCCCTCCCCACTGGGCCTGTCCTATATAAATTGAGCTAGCCAGGAGTGCTGTTTGTTCTACCTGAGGTCCTCACTCAGTCCTCGGACCTTTGTTTGACTTTCCTTTGTTTTATTTTCGCGGGTTTTTCCCTTCTTTGTCTTTTAGCTTCCATTTTGGACTCCTGTTTCTTATTCTAACTACCTAACAAAAGGAAATTTGAAATATATGTCAAAATTCTGAATAAATTTGGTTAATTTTACTTTTTCAATTTTATGCTAAGAATAGTATAAGGATAAACTGTGTAAAGATTTTATATATATGCAGTAAAGATGTTTGTCATCACAGGATCAAGCATAATAGTTGAACAGTTGGAAATGACTTAAATATCTAAAAATAGGGCATTGGCAAATTATCATATGTTTATGTTATGGAATATTAAATACCCATTGCAGTTATGGCTTCAAAAGACTATTTAGTGAAATGAAAAATTTCAATATTTGTTAATTTTTCTGAAAGCTTCAAAACAATTGTTGCATCATGCTTTTTGGCAAACAAATGAACACATATACATTCTCTGATAGCACATATTAACTAGAGGTATTTCATACAAAAACTTATGATTTACCTCTGATCTGTTCTATGCTTTCTAGGTTTTCAACTTTTAATCTGTATTAATTTTATAGTACAAAAAATAAAATTTTCAGTGACGGAAAGGTTTAAGTCAGCATGGCAAATTAAATGAATATTTAAAGACGTCAAACATTTTTAAGGTTGCATTATCTGGGTATTTTTGGAGGCAAATGGGGAAAAAAGTGGGTGAGGAATAAGAGTCAAAGACACAGAAGTGTACATATTGCCATTTCTGTTTCTCACTGCAGTGTCTACTGGGATTCTTTCTGTCAAGCAAACTGAGACCTCCTGAATTCAGACTCACATTAGGGTGAGACTAAGGCAGAAACAAAGCTCTCTAATAATTGTGAAAGATATCAGTACCAGAATCTAATCAGATGCTGGACATCTTGTCACCCTCAGTAGATAAATACTAAATATGACCTGACTCATTGGATTTAATTTTTGATTTGCTGTTGCTATTAGAAAAAGCTATATCCCCCGAAATGTGGAAATAATACAGATATTAAATGTGATTTTTTAACATGTAATTATTGCATGGCTTCCCTTATGCCATTAACGGGACTGTATACTGGTTTGCCCACTACTTGCTACACTTTTTGTTCTACAACTTTTCAGCTTGCTTTATGATCCTGTTAACTCCTTGATTTTAATGTTCTCCCTTGATAAAGAGAAAATCAGGCTAGAGAAACATGGAACATAAATCTGTACAGGAGTCATCAGGGAGCTTCTTAATAAAATAAAAATTTCTGGGCCCCACAGCTAGAGTGTTTGCTTCAGTGTGTTTGAGTTGGGCCTGAAAATGTGCATTTATGACAGTTTCCCAGGTGATGCTCTGGCTGCTTTGAGAACCACAGAGCTAGTTATCTTTTAGAATTCTCTAGCTCAAAAAACTAAATAAATCCACAAGTTTAATGTAGTGCACAAGTTGGGACATTTAAGTCTCATTTACACAGGTTGGACAAATCACCTTTATCTTCCTTCCCCTAGATTTGTAGCATATTTATTGTTTTCTTTCCTGCAGCTGGATCAGGAAGTTATTTCACACAGAAAAAGAAGTAAATATGTTCAGTAACAATTTGCTTTGGGCAAATTACTAGATAATTGTGTACCAAAACAAATAAAATTTTTTTATATAAGTTACAAATATTTCTGTCTCTTAAAGCTTACTGAGTGTTTGCAATATAATAGTGACCCCAACTGTTTTTTTTTAATGTGTGTGTGTGTGTGTGTGTGTGTGTGTGTGTGTGTGTTGGATAGATTTGGTATCTCTTATTTTAGTTGCTGATTTCTGAATTGTAATTTTGGTTATTTTAATAATGGGATAGCAAATGGTGCCTCTATATTTTTACCCCAATAACAAATTATCTATTTCTATCTACCTATCCATCATCTATCTATCTATCAATCATCTTTTAATAGATCTATCTATTAATAGTTACACATTAGGATATAGTCTTGTCAATACAGCCTTTTAAATTATTTAAAATGCCTTCACAAAAATTTCTTTTCTTGTCTCCCTTTTCTTCTCATTTTAGTGAACATATTTATCTGCATATTTAAAAATACACACACACACAAAAATAAAAAATAAAAATACAGAAAACCTACTAAAAATGACAAATAAATATCTGTGATGCAGAGAAGGAACACAAGGAAAGACATAGGAAGTCTTTTACTTATTTATACACATCAAAATAAAAATCAAAGGCAAGTCAAGAGCTAGAATTCTCAAAGAGAAACAAAAGAAGCAAGCAGAGAACACCTAGGCCTCTACCCCAGGGAGGAAGGAAACACGCGCAGCTGGTTACAGATCACTTGGGTAGTTGAATGGTGGTCCCTGGTCTCAGAAATCACTTCCTTTGTATCAATAAGGACTAAACAGTCACTTTAATATATCCTTTCTTTAAAACAAATCAAATTTCCCTAGATGATAAGACAGGCAAAGAGTCAGCAAGTTCAATGCATCAGGCAGAAGCGTTCAGAACTGTTCAGTAAATAAAGCTCTTAGCTCCCCGGAGCCCTGCTGAGCCAAGCTGGGTTTGAAGGGTGTATTCACCCATCATGTGTAGGTTTCCTACACAAACACCAAAGCATAATGAAATATCCTAACACAAACTGCCAGGAAAAAAGAAAATGCAGCTTTTTATTTCCTTGGTTTTCCAAAAATCATGGGATTAAAGCTGCATGACTCTAATGAGAAGAAACCGAAGTCATGCAACTTGAGCACAGATTCAGTTAGGGAAATAAGAGGCTGGTAGAATAACTGTGGAAGAAAGGTTTCCTGCTTACTTACAAAACAGAAATAGAGTCACAGATGTAGAAAATAAACTTGGTTACCAAAGGGGACAGAGGGATAAATTGGGATTGAGATACGCATACTACCACATACAAAATAGATAACTAATAAGGGCCTGCTGTGTAGCACAAGTAACTCTACTTAATACTCTGTAATGACCTATCCAGGGAAAGAATATTAAATAAAAATAGATACATGTTTATGCATTGCTGATTCACTTTACACCTGAAACTAACACAACATTCTAAATCAACTACACTCCAACAGAAATTTTAAAGAAAAAAGAAAAAAAAAAGTCAAATCTATAGCACAAGGAGGTAAAACACACAATACTGAGGATAAAGAAAAAGAAATACCAACCCGTGTTCAATCTTTTATATACATGTCTTAATGTAAAATTCAGAGATTTGATAAGAACCATCTAAGCTTTTCCTCCAGTGCAATTGCCCCTAATTTGCAGTTGACTACATTTTATTATGAGTGTTTCTTATCAGAAAGGACTCTATTTAAAGATTTAGGAAAATAATCATTTCAACTATTTGACATTTCCTTCAAACATTTTCCATTTCATTGTTTAAATTGATGTTTTGCTGTTTCTGCTCAGAAGCTGCAAGACAGAAAAGAAAGTTAAAGTGATTTAGATCAACTATTATTTGCTCTAGAATATTTCTTTCCAAACTCAAATATATATAATGTTTATATTGAAAGGCTGCCATTACAATTTTCATATTTCTAAGATACCCATTTTACTTTCATTGGCAATGAGTTCAGTTATATTTAGTGAGATCAAAGGTCCTCTATTTTGAAAAAACTGGTCCATGAGTCAACAGTATCTGCATAACCCAGGAAATTATTAAGATAAGATCTGTATTTTAAGAAGGTCCTCGATGGTCACATGCACATTAAAGCTTTAGAAGCATTGCTTTGTATAACTGACTCAAAAACAAACTAGAAGAAGTAGCATTGGGATTAAGAATCAAGATTTGGGGCGATGGATTGTAACTTGTGTTATCTGGGCTTCCCACGTGGCAGTAGTGGTAAAGATCCCACCTGCAAATGCAGGAGATATAAGAGAAGCTGATTTGATCCCCTGGAGGAGGGCATGGCAATTCACTCCAATATTTTTGCCTGGAGAATACCATGGACAGAGGAGCCTGGCAGGCTATGGTCCATAGTGTTGCAAAGAGTTGGATACGACTGAAGAAACTTAGGATGTGTATGATTTTGAATAAATTCACTAGTATATTATATGCATACATATACTGAGTTATTGCAGCTCAGTAGTACATTTGTGGAGGTGAAGAATCAAGTATTATTTTATTTTGTTTTCAAATCAAGAGTTTTTATTGTCTCTTTAAAATATCACAACTGAGTCCATAGAACCATCTGCTATCTTGTTTCTGCAGCAGGATCCCTGAGATCTTATTCATCAGCCTGCTGAACAAGAACCAAGTTTTAAATGATTATCTAGATTGTGATCTCACAGAGTAAAATGTGCTGCTGAAGAAGACTCTTTGAGAGTCCCTTGGACTGCAAGAAGATCAAATCAGTCAATCCTAAAGGAAATCAACCCTGAATATTCATTGGAAGGACTGATACTGAAACTGAAGCTACAATACTTTGGCCATCTGATGCAAAGAACTGACTCATTGACAAAGGCACTGATGTTGAAAGAGATTTAGGGCAGGAGGAGAAGGGGCTGACAGAGAATAAGATGGTTGGATGGCATCACGGAATCAATGGACACGAGTTTGAGTAAACTCCAGGAGATGGTGAAGGACAGGGAAGCCTGGCATGTTGCAGTCCATGGAGACCCAAAGATCCAGACACAACTTAGCAACTAAACAACAAGAAGCATTACTATGAAACAATAATGCTAATTTCTATATTTTGAGAGCTAAGTGGAGTAAGTCAGACAGAGAAAGACATATCACTTATAAGCAAAATATAAAATAAGGTACAAATGAATTTATTTATAGAACAAAAACAGATAACAATAGACATACAAACAAATTTATGGTTACCCAAGGAGAAAGGAGTGGGGGAGGGATGAATTAGGAGTTTGGAATTAGTAGATACAAACTTCTATATATAAAATAGATAAACAACAAGAATCTACTGTATATCATATGGTCCTACATTCATTATCCTGTGATGAACCATAATCAGAGAAGAATATGAACAAAATACATATACATGTATGTATAACTTAGTCACTTTGCTGTACATCTGAAACTTCCGTAACTTTGTAAATCAACTACACTTCAATATTAAAAAATAAAAATAACAAGAACTCTGTTAAGGGAGGGGGGATCGGGATGGGGAATACATGTAACTCCATGGCTGATTCATGTCAGTGTATGACAAAACCTACTGAAATGTTGTGAAGTAATTAGCCTCCAACTAATAAAGAAAAAAAGAAAAAAAAAAAAAAAACAGCTCTGTTAAGTAGGGCTGTTCCGAGATAATTTTCTGACACAACCTTCATAAGAAAAGGCTTCTATGTGTTTTGACCTTTTCTTGTTTTGTTCCTAATAAACTTTTTCTAGAAAAATATCTGAGGCTCTGGATCAGGCAGCAGCAAGACAGCACCTGCCTCTCAGGAATGCTTTTTTTCAGAAGTGCTTGAGCTTCTAGTAGCAACAAATATGTGTCCTTTATGCAGTGAGGTGGGGGGGCGGGAAATGAGGAATCAAGGCTTGGAAGGAGCTGTTCATTCTTTTACATGCAGTCCATGGTCACCCATACACACAGAACCCCCAAGCAGAGAAGACCTGACAGGAATGACAAAGGAGGTTTCCACAAGAGAAATCCTGCAGAAATAAAAATGAAAGGCTGACTTGCAACAGCAGTATTATGTGCAATGAATTAGATGAATACGTTGCATACCAAAAAAATACTCTCCCTTTGGCTTGAAGACTCAAATCAAATTATATTACCATGAGAGAACATCACCTCCAAAGGGCATCGCGATTGTGGGTTGGCAGGAATATCCCTTTAAAGCATTTGCAAGTATTTTCCATTACATGGCTCCCCACACCACTTCTTCCCTGGTAGCTCAGCTGGTAAAGAATCCGACTGCAGTGCAGGATACCCGGGTTCCATTCCTGGGCCGGGACGATCCACTGGAGAAGGGAGAGGCTACCCACACCAGTATTCTTGGGATTCTCTGGTGGCTCATCTGGTAAAGAATCCGCCTGCAATGTGGGAGACCTGGGTTCAATTCCTGGGTTTAGAAGATCCCCTGGAGAAGGGAACAGCTACCCACTCCAGTATTCTGGCTTGGAGAATTTCATGGACTGTATAGTCCATGGGTTGCAAAGAGTCTGACATGACTGAGCAACTTTCACTTCCCCCTTTTCTGATTGAATAGAAAAGAGAAGACTCTGTTGAAAATATCAAGCATGTCTCTCAAGAGTGGATTTTTTGATTCCAGGTCCAAAATAATCAAATACTTGCAAAACATCATTCACTTAAACCATCAGTAATTATGCCTTTCTTTGTGCTATCAATTTTCACAATTTTATGTCATCTCATTCAAAGATCTAGAAGAGATGTCGTAGGTTTCTATTTCAAAGAAAACTTAATGGAGAATATATTTGAAGAGCAGACTACCTCCTTAAAATCTCTTTACCAACTGAGCAATTTCACACTGTGGACTAGGGCACAGAATTGTAAATAAACATTTACAAAGCAGTATGTGTAACTAGGAAAGGGCTTAGATATCATTGGAGCTTCTCTGGTATTTACTTAGCCCAATGAGATTCCTAACCAAATCCCTCTCCTGACCTTTAAGGAAATGTTTTAAATCTTATCCTGGACTTCTACACAGTTGCCTTAAATTCTACCAGGATTTCTAAATCTTGGCAGTGGGGATGTTTTGAGTAATTCTTTGATGTAGGAAATTATCCTGTGAGTTGTGGGATGTTTAGAAATATACCTGACTCCTACTTGCTGGTTACCAGGACCACACCCCTCCATTGTACCAGCCAAAAATCTTTCCAAACCTTGTCAAATGTCTCCTGTGTGCACAAAAGTCACTCTCGGTTGAGAAATACTGAATGAAACAATGCCTCAAGCTAAATGCACTCTTTTTCTTCTAAACATGATTTTTTTCCTGCATTCCCAATAGCTACTCTGATATCCAAATTGGAAGTGTGGGACTTCTCATTCATACCTCATAAATTTTCCCACCTAAACCTACTTTTTGTGTGCTTATGTGCATTTCCAGAAACAATATCACCCTTAGAAGAAAAAATCCAAGCAAAAATTATAATAAAAAATGAGAAGCCACTTTAAGATGGGCAGCTGGAGCAGAAGCAATGCTGGTGAACTCTGATACACCATGTGTGTGATGAGAAGTCACTAGACTTGCCCCCTGAGCACTTGAGGAGGCTCGATGTAGAGGAACGAGAATGGAAGGAAAAACATAGTATTGAAGTTAAAAGTACATAGTTCCCGCAATAAAACATCATCTGGTATGTGCCAGATGTGGGGAAGTAAAAGTACTCAAAGAGACAGGAATGAGGATAGAGCTTTTTAGTGAATCAATTTTTAAAATTTTGTCTTTCTATCACAGCACAAACTATTATATATTTCATTAAGCCCCATAATGTAATATAATAACATAATGCCAATTTTTAAAACCCTGATATAGTTGTCTATTACCATTGAGCAAGCCAACACCTGTCTCTCCTTGGACTGGGTCAATGTGTTGCCGAGCTCCAAGGAAGCCACACACATCACATTCTAAGATAAAGTCTCTCCTGGAATTGCAGGTATGCGGCTTTGCCCCCTACTCACATTCTGATGCCTCTGAGATCAGTGCAAAAGTCTCCCAAATAGTGTGTGCACTTCCAGTTTTGCAGTACACTCATCCATGCTACACATGGTAGAGAGCATGTGGTCTTTTTTCCTACTGAGATACAGAATATATGCATTGGAATGAAAAATATATATGTATATATATGTACAGAATGAAGGATAGTTATGAAGAAAACAGCATTAAAACCATCACTCATGTTGAGAAACAGTACCATGCCAGCTCTTCATGTAACTCATGGAGACTCCTCTTCATGATCCTATTCCTCCTTTTCTTAAAATGACATGACCCTGGCTTTTGTAATAATAATGTCTGGGCCACATGTTTATAGCTAAATCTCCGTGTCTTAATTTCCAAGCAATATGAAATGATCTTCAAGATGTATCTTCATTATATGTGACCTTGCATAGCTTTACTTGTTTTCCATTTTACCTAAATTTTTAAAAAGTAACAAAAAGTTATTCCTAAGATTCTCTTATTTTCTAAATATCAGTATCATTGTCCTCTTTTCCATTCCTGAAATATTCTGTGTTTTTAAGCTTTTTATGATTCATTGTAGCGAGATATTTTTTATTTATATGTTGTTTTGTGAAACGTCATTTTTAATTTATTTCATGTTTCTGTGACATTCTTTTGACTGCTAATTCTAGAATAGTTTTAGATGTACAAAATTATTCTGAAGATAGTGCAGAGAATTAAGGTTGTTTTCTTACATCTCAAACTCTGTTTCCTCTATTATTAACATCTTACATTACATTAACATTACATTAACATTGGTAGGATGCATTTGCCACAATTAACACAGCAATTGGTTCAGTTCGTTCAGTTCAGTGGTTCAGTCGTGTCTGACTCTTTGCGACCCCATGAATCACAGCATGCCAGGCCTCCCTGTCCATCACAAACTCCCAGAGTTTACTCAAACTCATGCCCATCGAGTCGGTGATGTCATCCAGCCATCTCATCCTCTGTTGTCCCTTTCTCCTCCTGCCCCCAATCCCTCCCAGCATCAGGGTCTTTTCCAATGAGTCAACTCTTTGCATGAGGTGGCCAAAGTATTGGAGTTTCAGCTTCAGCATCAGTCCTTCCAATGAACACCCAGGACTGGTCTCCTTTAGGATGGATTGGTTGGATCTCCTTGCAGTCCAAGGGACTCTCAAGAGTCTTCTCCAGCACCACAGTTCAAAAGCGTCAATTTTTCGGTGCTCAGCTTTCTTCACAGTCCAACTCTCACATCCATACATGACCACTGGAAAAACAATAGCCTTGACCAGACAGACCTTTGTTGGCAAAGTAATGTCTCTGCTTTTAAATATGCTATCTAGGTTGGTCATAACTTTCCTTCCAAGGAGTAAGCATCTTTTAATTCCATGGCTGCAGTCACCATCTGCAGTGATTTTGGAGCCTCCAAAAAAAAAGTCTGACACTGTTTCCACTGTCTCCCTATCTGTTTCCCATGAGGTGATGGGACCAGATGCCCTATCTTAGTTTTCTGAATGCTAAGCTTTAAGCCAACTTTTTCACTCTCCTCTTTCACTTTCATCAAGAGGCTTTTTAGTTCTTCTTCACTTTCTTCCATAAGGGTGGTGTCATCTGCATATCTGAGGTTATTGATATTTCTCCCAATGATCTTAATTCCAGCTTGTGCTTCTTCCAGCCCAGCGTTTCTCATGATGTGCTCTGCATATAAGTTAAATAAGCAGAGTGACAATATACAGCCTTGATGTACTCCTTTTCCTATTTGGAACCAGTCTGTTGTTCCATGTCCAGTTCTAACTGTTGCTTCCTGACCTTCATACAGGTTTCTCTAGAGGCAAGCCAGATGGTCTGGTATTCCCATCTCCTTCAGAATTTTCCACAGTTCATTGTGATCCACATAGTCGAAGGCTTTGACATAGTCAATAAAGCAGAAATAGATGTTTTTCTGGAACTCTCTTGCTTTTTCTATGATCCAGCGGATGTTGGCAATTTGATCTCTGGTTCCTCTGCCTTTTCTAAAACCAACTTGAACATCTGGAAGTTCTCAGTTCACATATTGCTGAAGCCTGGCTTGGAGAATTTTGAGTATTACTTTACTAGTGTGTGAGACGAGTGCAATTGTGCAGTAGTTTGAGCATTCTTTCGGATTGCCTTTCTTAGGGATTGGAATGAAAACTGACCTTTTCCAGTGCTGTGGCCACTGCTGAGTTTTCCAAATTTGCTGGCATATTGAGTGCAACACTTTCACAGCACCATCTTTCAGGATTTGAAATAGCTCACCTGGAATTCCATCACATCCACTAGCTTTGTTCGTAGTGATGCTTTCTAAGGCCCACTTGACTTCACATTCCAGGATGTCTGCTCTAGGCGAGTGATCACACCATTGTGATTATCTGTGATACCTTATCAACTAAAGTCCATCTTTTCATGAACACTGAATATTCATTGGAAGGACTGATGCTGAAGCTGGAGCACCAATACTTTGGCCACATGATGTTAAGAACCAGCTCATTGAAAAAGACCCTGATGCTGGGAAAAATTGAGGGCCGGAGAAGAAGGGACAGCAGAGGACGATAAGGTTGGATGGTATCACTGACTCAATGGACATGAATTTGAGCAAACTGTGGGAGATGGTGAAGGATAGGGAAGCCTAGAGTGCTGCAGTCCATGGGGTCACAGAGAGCTGGACATGAGTGAGCGACTGAAAAACAACAAATCTTTTCTTCAGATGTACTCCATGTTCACCAATGTCCTTTTCCTCTTCCAGCTCCCTTCCAGGGTGCACATTATATTTAGTCCTTCTTGTCCTTCAGCTCTTCTTGTTTGTAACTCTTTCTCGTATTCTTTCTTCTAATGACCTTCATGGTTTGGGAGATTGCTGATCAAATATTTTGTAAGATGTTCTTCAAATGAGATTTTTATGATATTTTCCTCATGACTAGCCTGGGGTGATGTTTTGTGGGGAGAAAGGCCACCCAGAGACGTTACTGAGTCCAAGCTTGCTCTGCTCACTGCACAACAGGTCAATAAGTCTACAGTCAGTCAAGGCACTGAGGCAAGGAATATGACTTTATTCAGAGAGCTAGCAGACCAAGAAGATGGCGACTAATGTCTCAAAATAAACATAGTGTCTGGGTCTTTTATAGAACAGAGATGGAGGGAGATGAGGAAGCAAAGTAGAAAGGCCATTAATCTTGCAAATATCTCCTAGAATGGCCAGTCAGGGAGGGAATGTGTTAATTTCTTCCTTCTTGTAGTTATCCGCAGATGGTCAGAGTCCTGAACAAAGGCATTTTGGTTTAACATTCAGGCAGAATGGCAGGGTTCCCGGAGGTAGGCTTTTAGGTATGGACAGAGAACAAAAGCAACAGGAAGCAAAGGTTAAAGTAAAAGAAACAGATCCAATATGGCATCAAAATGGAGTTTTCCTTGTAACAAGAGGAAATGCCATGCTGTGCTTATTTGCATAGTCGTGTCCAACTCTTTGAGACCCCAGGGACTGTAATCCTCCAGGCTCTCTGTCCATGGAATTCTCCAGGTAAGACTATTGGAGTGGGTTGCCATGCCCTCCTCCAGGGGATCTTTCTCACCCAGAAATTGAATATATATGTATGTATGTATGTATGTATGTGTATATATATATATACTGAGTCACTTTGTTGTAGAGCAGAAATTAACACATTGTAAATCAGCTAAACTTAAGCAAAATAAATTTTTTTAAAAAGAGTTGTTTTATCAATAAGACCCATTACTGTTAACTTTGATCATCTGGCTTGAAGTTGTGATTACTGAACTTCTCTTCTGTAAAGTTACTTTTCCTCTTTTCTTTCTCTTTGGAAGGAAGTCATTGTACTCACTCAAGGTTTGAGTGCCCTGCTTAAGGGTAAAAGATCTAGGCTTAAATTATTTGAAATTCTTTCTTACAGAATTCCCTGCCATTTATTGATTGATTTTAGAATTTTCTCCCTCATTTTTTATGTGTGTCATAAATCATTTATGTGTGTCACTATAGACCCATGGATATGTATTTTATACTCCAGGTTGTAATTAAAAGCTACTGATTTTATTGCTCAAATAGTCCCAGCATTGGCATCTGGGAGTCTTCTGTTGGCTCCGTGTCCTTTTGACCTGCTCTCATCATTGTTGGTGTATTTGTGTGCATGTGACTGTGTGTGTACTTTACTCATTTGTAAGTATACTCTAGGCTTAACTTGCTTATATCCTGCTCAGTGCTAGAATCAGTCATTTCTCCAAGGATCCCTGATCTCTTATTTTGGAGAATGATATTAAAAACCACATTTGGGTGCTTGGTGTCCTTGTTTTGCCAGGGTATTTTTGTTTCCAGTCACAGTTAACTAACAGAGGTTGTATATATATATATATACATATGTATATGCATATATGTACACACAAAGCTGTTATACACATGTGTCTACAGTTATTTCTATATTTATGCTTCTCTATATATGTTAACTAGCCATGGTTTCGTACTGAAGTCTTTTACTATGTCTATTAACACATGGATCATTCTAGCCCCTCCTCTTTCTTCTATGTTGCCTCCCACTCCATCTAGTGGGGGATGTCAATGATGGGGAAGGCTTTGCTTCTGTGAGAGCAAAGGGTACATGGGGAATCTGGGTGCCATCCTTTCAATTTTCCTGTGAACATAAAACTGTTCTAAAACTAAAGTCTTTAAAAAGAAAAATAACGGTACAGTGATTTTATAGGGGAAAAGCTGCACAAAACTTTTTCAACCGTATTGGTATACGATTATGAAATAGCGCTGAACTAATCACTTGTATATTTTGTAAAATTTGGAGATTTGAACCCAAAGCTTAGAGATTTGGACCCATTATAGAATTTTCTCTTAATTGTACAGTGATATGAGTACAGGAACAAAAACAGTAGGAAAGAAGATAAAATTTCATTATGAAAAGTTCTTTCCTTCCTCCCTTCCTTCCGTCCTTCCCCACTTCCCACTCAAATCAAAATTCTTCTTTCCTCCCTCCCTTCCTTCTTTCTCCACTTCCCACTTAAACCATCCTATTAGTTTCCATTTTTTTATGTTTCATACAGATATTTATAGTGATCTACAATGTGTCATTTTTCCCCATAAAGATTTCAGAATACTTTTTTCCTATGCAGATATTTTTAGAACTTACACCAAATAATTGAGAATAGTTTCTAAAATTTGGGACAAACAGGACATTTCCTTCAGCCCGAACTGAAACACATTGCTCCTGCATCTGAATTTCTTTCTCTCTTTTTTATTTTTCTGTTATCTCTTTTCTATTGACTTTGCTACAGTCTAGTAGACTCATTAAGACCATTCAAAACCATGTGTTATTTAGCAGGAATAAGAATAGACTGGAATTTCAACAAAGTGACACAAGATGGAAAAAAGTCCTGTGTAGATGACAAGATAAAAAAGGCCTATTAACTTTTGATTCAAAACCTAACAATAAGATTGTTCTCTTTAACAGGAACCAGTCACGCAACAGTACTGAAAGCCTACTTCCTATTCATATTCTTCTATGGTTAAGTGACCAACCTCTGCTTCTCGCTCTGGAGAGTTATAGTATTGTTTCTTCATGCCCAGTGTTTTGAAACTTTTTAACAGTATGCTTAAAGAATGCGTGTTTTTATCTACTGTGCTAGACAACCTGGAAACTCTTGTTTTTCAAATTTGGGATTTTTCATTTATTGTGTTGGTAATTTTCAGTTTCTGGAAAATTATTATTCAGATTTTGTTCTTCCAAACTGCAAATTTTCTAATTGTACTTCTTTACTATTTTCCAATCAAAAATTTATTTTTGCTCTCTTTCTGGAAGTTTTTTTTTTTCAAGTTTGTCTTCCTCATCATTCATTTGTACTTCTCATTTTAGTTTTTAAATTTAACTGTCAAGAACACTTTCTGTTCTCCAAATATTCATTTTTTACTGTATTCTGCTCTTGTTTTAGGGGTGGAATATCATCCCACTTATGTCTCAGTTAATTGGTGTTGGTGTTAGTTTTTTTTTTTTTTTTAAGTTTCCTTCAATTTTCACAATCTGTTTTGTAAAGTTGCTTTTTCACATTTGTTTGGTTTGGCCTCTTTCACATAAAATTTTTTTTTTTTCAAATGTCTGCTGGTCATTGGCAGTCTGTTCACATTTATGAATGAGGCATCAGTGAGTTTATTAGAATTCTAGATATGTGAGAACAACTGGTCAACCATGGCTTCGCTGCAGCCAGTCAGAATCTTCAAGAAATACTGTTCCAGGTATTTACCCCTTCTGGGAGCTGAGTGGTGGACATAGTGCACATACACACTCACTTAGTTCCTGCACTTTTAACATCAGATTCCCATTGTGCCCGATGGACTCCATCATAGAGACACTGTGCTCTCCTTTCTCTCCAGGATCCTACCTGTTGAAAAAGAACACTTCACTCACCCACAAAGGTGCTGAAGATGTATGCAGATCTAACTGCTTCTAAGGAAGCTTTCAAAAAATGTTACTGTTTTAATGAAACTTCATGCTCGGTTGTAGCATTTCATAAAATGTTATACCTCTACATTTCTACAATGCTTTATGCTATCTACTTTATACTATCTTTTTTCTGTTAAATATTTATTTCAGTGTTCTATGGCCTAGGTTGATTGTAGGTCACTAAAAATCAAGTTGAAAAGAATGTCAGCATTACCGTTTCTTAAAGAGCCTTGGGCCCTAAGTCACAGGTACTGAGGTGTTTTATATACTGAATCATACAGTTCTCCCAGCCACAGGAAACTTATTTATCTTCAACTGGAAAACAATCAAATGCTCACATTTAAATTTATTGTAAATAAGACAATAAATGCCTTGGGTTTTTTTTGTACACATATGCATACAATAACACAGTATATAGTGTTATACCATCTGTCTAATGTAGATTATCTATTGCTCTCTACATGATTGTAATTTATTTGGGTCTAAAAATACATTCAGAATTGATTTAATAGATATAAATTATAAGTTAATTAAAAGATCTTATCAAATCATATCAGAATGACCTACAGAAATGAACACCTTAGATAAACATTCTTTAATGTCATTAATCATTATACAGTCTCTTTAAATGATTTGAATAAATGAATAAGTATCAAATACTCAGATTAATCATAGTGTCATTTATTATTAAACTGCACATTCAATAAATTGCTTGGTGTATTGTCAGTCAGGCAATTGCAACTTTCCTTTCTCCAGTAGTAATACAGTAATTCTCATGTTTGTTTAATTTCCTTCTTCTTATAATACTGTAGATTCTTTACTTGATAGAGGGGCACAAAATTCTTCCTACCTGTAGTCCCTTTTGTCACACAAATTAAAGTTTTGTTTTAAACAATTCCACATTTTGAAATAACATTAAATACAACTGTAAATAAGTATGTATGACTTAAATGAAATCACATTGGTATTCCAATCTGTAAATATAAGTATAGAGTGCTACCTTACTCAGAATAAATGTAATTTTTATGTCAGATTACCTTTAAATCTGATTATACTTATCCTATTATATGTTAATTTCCACTCCTTTAATTTTTAATTATGGGTAATTTATTAGCTGCTTTCATTTTTATCCACATCAATTAATATTCATGTTAGGAAATATTATCCACATATTTATACATAATCATATGTATTTTAGAAAACACACATAAAAATAAAATAAATTTATGTAATTGGATCTTCATGGGTTTAAAGAGAAGAGAACTTGATTTAATCATTACAGGTAGATTTAGTCATTATATAGATGCTGTGGAGTCAACAAAAGTCAGTCTGTGAGCATTCCCATTTTCATTTTATTACCCAGTGTTCTTCATACAGTAGAAAACAAGCAGATCTTGTAAAATTACTAAACATCATCATTAAATGGTGTAAATCGAAAAGGAAGAAAGTAATTACATTGGTTATATAAGGAGAGGTGTTGATTTCCTTTATAGGAATGTCATTATCACCTATTAGATTCTCATGTTTAACTTTGATCTGAAGAAACACAGAATATATGTCTAATATATATGGTAATATAGGAAATACTGTTTTTAGATTTTAGACAACAAAGTGCTGGAAATATGAAAAAGAAGTGATGATTTTGGCATTTTTTCCAGAACTTTTAGGCTGCAGTATATGAATAAAAATGGCTCAATAATCTAACCAGAGAAGATAAAAATTTGAGTCTGATGTTACTGGTGGTTGGAATTTACAAACTGAATATTGGAGGAAAGGGAGCTGCAAAAGAAAAAAATATTCAGACTCAGAACAGTTGTGTCTTTCCCTGACACAAAATCCCTTAGAAGCTTATTCTGTTATCATTAAATTTCATTTGAATAGCATAACATATATTTTGCTTCTTTGATTCAGATAATGATTATGAATTATCTAAAAATGGACTTGATTAAAAATGAATATTATTGATAAGAAATTACAAAGTAACCATGTACTTACAGTTTCTCACATTTTATGTATTTTAAGATTACAGTTGACTCCTAACTCTGAAGGTTCACACATTGTAATAGGTTGCTACTTAGTCCAGTGAGGAGCATGCAGTTCTTACCACTGGGGACTTGTGCAAATTACATAACACCTGGACTACTTAACAGGCTATAATTTATTGAGTGAGCTGAGGATGTAATTACATGCTACATGACTATAAATTTTCTACATGCTCACTCTTGAGGTAGGTTCTTATCTTGTGTTGGGTTACAAGAAGTCATGAAGAGCACCAGTCCATGGACTGGTTAGATTTCAGGACATGGGAAATGTAAACATCAGAGCAAGATCCAAATTCCCCCACAGCCAGTCCCTCCCATCAGGACGCTTCCACAAGCCTTTTATCTTTATCCATCAGAGGGCAGACAGAGAGAAAACCACAGTCACAGAAAACTAACCAAACTGATCATATGGATCACAGCCTTGTCTCACTCAATGAAACTGTGAGCCATGGCCTTTAGGACCACCCAAGACAGAATGGTCATGGTAGAGAGCTTTGATAAAACATGGTCCAGTGGAGAAGAGAATGGCAAACCTCTTCAGTAGTCATACCTTGAGAACCCCATGAACAGTATGAAAAGAATCACAGGGTAACCATAAAAGTAGGAAGCTTAGAAGAACAGAGTTCCTACAGATTGTTATGACATGTTTCATAATGTAACAAATGTTTTTATTGATGTAGATAAAATTCATGGAGTGGCTTATCTAAGAAGCTATTACTTAACTGTAAGGAATTTGATAGAAGTATTTGAAGTCTGCCTCAAACATTCAGATACAGAAAATCTATGTATCTTTAAGTACAACATAATTATTGAAATGACTGTTTATTAAGAATTAAAGCTACAGATGAAAATGTGAGATCATTTACTTAAGTTTGGGGAAAATTTTTTTAAATGAAGTAAAATTTATTTTAAAACATATTCCTCAATTTGGTTTTTCTATTACTCATCTTATTTAAAATAAATGAAATAGTTTAAGTATACATTGTCCCACCAAAATGATGCTGTTAATCCAACTCAGATCAGATAAATTAACCATTTAATAAGTAGAAGCAAGCTTGCTTTTCACATTAAATGCTTTAAATATTAATATATCTGTTGTTTGTTTAAATGTGTGTATAAAAGTATGACATGAGTATATCATTAGTTATTGCTACAATTATAATTTACAACAGACTTCCCTAAAACTCAGTGGCTTAAAACACCACTTCTTTTTTTATTTTCTTGCTCGTGAACCTGAGTTTGGCTTCTTAGGTATTAAAAATAAGCTGTGTGCCAGATGATGGCCTATGGGCTCCTGGGTCAGCTAGAGCAATTATTTTGAAGAACAATACTGAAGCCGAAGGAAACCCAAAGGAGTCATAGAAACCAGGGCACTTAACAGGACAGAATTAGAACACTTACCAAAATCTCTGTCAAGAGCCAGGCTATAATGAGACTCAGCAGCTCCTAAAACTGTACCAGGAAGGAATAGACATTTCTTTTCCAACAGCACCAGAAGTAGGGCTGAAATATATGATCAAGGATTAATGTATGAGGTGTTTTCCAAATCCTTTTTAATGTGGGTACTTGAAGTATACCCAATTTCTCATGTAAATTATAGCTCTCAGACCTTGGAAAAAATACACCAGGAATCATCAAGTCAGTAACCAGATTAAGCATGATTCAATGAATGTAAGAACAAAGCTTAAGTGGATAGTTAGAACCTATATCTATGTGGGCATAGCAAATGTAAAATAAGAAAATACTAATAAAGTTCATGCAACTAACAGAAGGAACAATCAATAAATAAACAGTTCTGTAGAATAACAGTTGTTGAAGACATCAAAAGCTTAATTCACACATGGGAATGATGCCATAGGATAAACACTATGCTTTTAAAGCTAAGCCTGAGAAACAAAAAATGAACAGAATAAGTATATTGAACCAGGCGTTATTTGTAATAAGTCAGATAGAACCTTCTAACCAACTTAGAAAGCACCATTAGAAATACAAATCTCCAAAGGGGCAGTGGGTAAAGTGTCCACAATCTATTTAAAATTTCAGAAAATAATAGAAGTATAATTAAATGGAGTATAAAATGTTGGGTTCAGGTTATGGTTGGTCTGTAAGACAATGCAAAGTAATAGTTACTTCAACAAATGAATGCACTATAGCTATGACAATTATTAGGGCTGATTTACAGAATATATGAGAGAATAAAAAATCTAATCAGTCCATGAAGTTGGGACAAGGCAAATGGGAATCTATCACTCTTTCCAACCCATCTAGAAATGTAAATATGCTCCAGTATAAAGTAACAAGGATATATATTAAGACAGTCATAAAATAATGCAGGATGTTTTAGAAGATAATCAAACTCATCATATCAATATAATTCAAAATTATAAGTTGTTAATAAAAAGGTTCTGTGAAGTGGAGATTTGTCAGATTTTAGAAGTGAAAAAACATGTAGTAAAACTGGCAAGATCTGCATAAGATGGAGGACAACTAATTGATGAAGTTTCCACTACTACAGGGGAAAAGGAAATGGCAACCCATTCCAGTATTCCTGCTTGGGAAATTGCAACGACAGAGGAGTCTGGCAGGCTGCTGTCCACGGTGTGGGACACAACTTAGTGACTGAGCATGCACACCACTACTACAGGAAATACATGTCACTAATTTATTGGTATCATATTCTTTGCAATTTCATAGCTGAACTCCACTGAAATCCCTTCAGAGTCACATGAAAAGTGACCAGTTTGCTTTCATGAAGCAGCTCCAAGGGTCAGTTCAATAAACTGATGATATTAAATAATCTATGTAGACAAATTTAGACATGATAGATATTGGTACATGATATTATTATCATAGAAGAAAATTTATTAGGCTGATAAAATCATAGAACTTTTATAAAAAGCACATCTTAGTTAAACCTTAGTTACATAATTAGAATCTAGTCTTTTAAGGAGTGAAAATACCCCAGTTACACCAGTAAAACAAAAAAACCAAGGAAATAATCTCTGAAGATAAGAAATAAACGCAAAATTATGTATTTTTAATTTTTTCCTTTGGCTATAAAAAATATTTTCTTTGTATGGGAAATCTTCAACATTATAATATATAAACAAAAAAGCACTGTTTTTGAAAAAATAATGGGTGTGATCAGTTTTTTAAAAGAATCACAAAACAAACAAAAATTTAAAAACCACAACAAAAAGCAACCATGAAAAGATTTGCGTCTTGCCATATTATAAACTTCCAAAGAAAGTAAAACAACAACAACATATTTTTGGAAATCAGAATACTGGTGCATACTGAAAAAACATAAACTATCCCAGACGAAAGAGGAGAGAGTGAAAAAGCTGGCTTAAAAGTCAACATTCAAAAAACTAAGATCATGGAATCCAATCCAATCACTTCATGGCAAATAGATGAGTAAACAATGGAAACAGTGACAGACTTTATTTTCTTGGGCTCCAATATCACTGCAGATGGTGACTGCAGCCACAAAATTAAAAGATGCTTACTCCTTGGAAGAAAAGCTATGACAAAATTAGGCAGTGTATTAAAAAGAAGGGACATTACTTTGCTGACAAAGTTCTGCCTAGTCAAAGCTATAGTTTTTCCAGTAGTCATGTGTGGATGTGAGAGTTGGAAAATAAAGAAGGCTAAATACCAAAGAACTGATGCTTTTAAACTGTGGTATTGGAGAAAACTCTTGAGAGTCCCTTGGACGGCAAAGAGATCAAACCAGTCAACCCTAAAGGAAATCAATCCTGAATATTCTTTAGAAGGACTGATGCTGAAGCTCCAATACTTTGACCACATGATGCAAAGAGCAAACTCATTAGAAAGATTGATTCTGGGAAAGACTAAAGACAGGTGAAGGGGATGACAAGAGGATAAGATGGTTGGATGGCATCACCGATTCAATGGACATGAGTTTAAGCAAGCTCCAGGAGATGGTAGAAGGACAGGGAAGCCTAGCATGCTGCAGTCCATGGGGTCGCAAAGAGTCAGACATGACTGTGTGACTGAACAACAATAAATACCAGAATGAACCTTTAAAGTGTTACCTTTCAATAGCTTATCAAGAACTACACAACAATGAAGTCTATTAATTATGTCTACATCAGGAATGAACGTTAAGGAGAAAGAAAGGAATAATTAAAAAAACTCAAGTCACTAAAAACTGACAAACATAAAAGTCCTATGTAACATTAGGTTTGCCTTATTCAGGCTGCTATGACATGTACCAGTCTCTCCAGTGTAAAGAACTGGTGTCTTCTTCTGTTAATGGAGATGTAGTCTACCCCTCTTCTGAAGTCTACTCTCCTTTCTGTGTTCTATCATGGTCTAATTCTTAAGAGAGTCATTGGGAATTGTACATTCTGGAGTGGTTTTAACATCAAATATTGATTATAACAGCAGAGAAAGAAGTTGTCCTCAGTAGTGATGTAATATCCAGTAGAAGTATAAAATATTAGCTTCTAGATTGGGCTCAGATGTGAAAAGGACATGTTCCTTAGAGGAGCAAATCTTCAGGCATTAAGTCCCTTACTCTTTGTTGCTGTGTTTAGGACAGAGCATTTAGTCATAAATCCAAGTTCTTTTAGATAAAGTCATTTAATTTCTTTTTGATTCAAAGATAAGGAAGAGTGATGGAATCAGACATTCAGGGGGTGATACCATATTTTCACTGAAATCTGACCTCAAAGAGAGGAGCTCTGTCCCAATTTGTCATGTTGCCTCTGACCAATGAATCAAAAATAATACTTTGAGGCTGGCCAAGTTGCCTGGTGACAACCATAGAAGCTCTAGACAGATCATCTTTTGTAGTATTTTTCTGGGGAAGAAAGCTTTCCAGTATCTCAGGAAATTTCAGGAATTTCATTCCTCCGTGGCCCAAAGTGCTTCAGCTCTAGAAGTCCCTGTTCATCAGTTCATGCACCAGACATGCTCCAAGTTATTATAAGAAGACTGATCCACACATCAGATCCTCTTCCTTTTCCCCTCTAAAGAGATACCCTTTTCCCATGGTTCCTCCTCTACCATAAGATTTCTCATCAAATAATTGCAGGCGTCTTTTCTTTGAGATTAGCTATGCAGATAGGAGTGACTCTGGGTGTACAACAGATATGGACTCTTATATTCTTTTAAGATCACTGTTGATGAACAGAGAAGGGAGATAAGCAGGATATCTTGAATCATTGGTACAGCTAGCTGTGCCCTTTACCAAGAAAACTAATATTGCCTCAAAGTTATATGGGTTAGAAAACATTAGACTTTTCATGAATGTGTTGTTGAGAACTTGTTAAAGTAACAGTGGTGTACACGTGTCAAAGAACAATCGGAAGGAATGAATTAAACAGGCAAGGAAGATTTTATCAGGACTATTACAATAGGAGAGAGATTGAACTCAACTCTGCTGCAACAAAAGACAGGAGAACATTAGGTGTTGCAGTGAGTTACTGGAAAAGTATTGGAGGACTTTCCTGGAGTTGTAAGGGGTTGGTCAAAGTTGCTAATTGAAGATGACCCTCCCACAAAAACTGGGAGATAGGGACATTTTCTCAATGATTCCATTATAAAGGATGGCTCCCAATTCTTGAGAAAGACATTCCTGGTTGAAAAACTGACAGAAGACTGGAAGAAGATTTATATCTCAAAGCAGCAGAGAAGGAATTTGCAATTCGATGTTTTCTAAAGTAAATACTCAGAAAAAAACAGGCAAGGAAGAAATCTCTCTAAAGTTACTCAAGGTGAGACGAATGTTCAGACAGTCCTGGTCACATATTTCCTTAAGCTAATTTAATTAGACTGTATGTTTGGCTATAAGCATTCACTTTTCTTTAATATATTTTTCCACATCCAGGCTATGGGACCTATGGGACAGGCCCCTCCATCATTTTTTCTCGCAAGTACCCAGATAATATTATTCAATGCACAATTCCTGAGTTGTTTTGAAGACTTAAAACCCTCCAACCAAATGGAAGGTGTTAACTACTTGATAACAATGAGCACATAGTCCCAGGTCTCCTGAAGCCTAAGAACTGATAATGTTAGCCCCTGTGACCCCTCTCTGTGACCTCACCATCAGCCAATCGGAGAAATATGCACAAGCTGATCATAGACACTGTGACCCACCCCCATCCTCACCTGGTTTTTTCACCTGGCTTTTAAAAATGCTTTAAAACCCTTTGGGGAGTTTGGGGCATTTCTGAGCACAAGCCATCTGTCTTCTGGCCTGGTCTTGCAATAAAACTTTCTTTGCTCCAAACACCAACATTTTGGTTTGTTCGGCATCACTGAGCCTCAGGCACTTGCACTAACAAGGCCATCCAATTTGAGGTTTCTAAACTCTAGTAGCAAGCACCTCTCAACAAGGACCTTACTCCTACAGACACATTCTCTTTTATCAGATGCTAATGTGCAAAGACACAATTTTGACAGATGTTTGAAAGTTGATCTATTCAGAACAGCTGTTACAGCAAGAACAAAACTTCGACTATGACCCTAAGAAAAATTCTTTTCTTTCTCCTCTGAACTGAATTGGAGAGACAACTGGTAAACTCGGTTTGCCTATCTGTAACTGTTTTCTGCAAGATGCGCCAGCCACAAAGGGCAAATCCTAGTATAAGGTTAAGGTTAAAGGTGAAGAGGCAACTTTTCAGTAACCAGAATTCCAGTGCAACTTGTGGAACAACCACAATACTTTCTCCAAAATAAAGCTCTTAAAAATCAAATGGCCATATTCTGTATCAATCAGCATTTATCTGAGATCTTTTAGTCAATTCAAATATTTTGGAATTACAAATAAAGGTTACAAGACATTGACTTTTTAGTTGTGTCAGCACTTAAGAAGTAATAACCACTAAAGCAGAGCTCATTAAAAAGCCCTTCAGGTGAGAGGCAAGTCTTAACATAGCACATTGTGTCATAGAGAATGTTAAACCATACAGATCCAATATGCAGAAAACATGAGAAGGACAGGCACTGAAAGATAGATATTCAAGGCTGCAGGATGTAATTCAAGAAAATATTTTTTAAAAGTTTAAATGGGAAAATTCTAAATACTTGTATTAGTTTTTATTTCCCTGAAGGACATTTATTCAGGAACCAAGAAAATGGCTTCTATCAATTTATAAATAATATTAAAATCATACTAGGATTAAGTCTTTGGAAATACTAACCAATCCAAAATTTCCAAGTTCAAACAGTAGAGAGTAGACATAAAAAAAAAAAAAAAGAAAAAATTCAAAGAAACATTCTTGAGGAATAATACATTGATCTTCTCTTTTCTCTTTTAATTCATTAATCATCTCTGAACTTTACTAATTGCTTGATTTTAGGCTTTATTATGATAGCAATGCTTTCAAAAGCATGTCCTTTGTTCATCTGGCAAAAAAATAAATAAATAAAACAGAGGATTGTCACTGTAATATTATTGGCCAAGAATGCAGCTTCTTTTAATAAAACGGAATGACATGATATAATATCTTGAACTCTCCCCTCAAATTTGATTCATCTTATTTTCTTTTATTTGAAATAAGTATTAGATTAGACCAACCTTTATGCCTAGGATATATTGTTGCCAAGAATCACAGGAAAATAATTAATATTCAGAGCTTGGGGGACATCTAGAAATTCTTCTTGAGAAACTGAATCAAAGTTCTGATTTTGCAACATGTTATTTTAGTAGAATGAATCATCTTTATATCCTAAAACATATGACCACAAACACCACTGCCAAATGTCTGATCAATACATTCATGAATTTGAGATGATGGAAATAGATGAAAATATTTAATGTTTGACTGAGAAAAATATTTTTCCATGCTATTTAATGGAACTATTTGCAACCCTATAATGTTTTCAAGCCCCAGAAAATAGTCTAGGACTATCTAGAGTTAATCTATCTGCTTATTGTGGTATTTATAAATAGTCATTGAGTTCCTTTTTGAGCACTTCACTAAGCACTTCACTAAGGTCAGTAATGGCTAAAAATCATAACCACTAAGTAAATTTGTAATTGTAAAAAAAAATTACTACATGAGATACCTGGGTATAAGCATAGAAATACAAAGACACACATTTTAAATACAAAAATATCATATGCAATTATTAGCAGAATGTGATCAATGTAGACCATGATTAAGGCCCTATAACTCAGCTCATAGTCTTTAATCTGTTAAACTAGAGTTTCTATTGTATCCAAACCACTCTTGGGTGTAGGTCAGCTTGCTGCCCATGGAAAGACATTGATCAGTTTTCTTGTTTGCCTTCCTAATGTTTGCCCTAAGACTGACCATAAAGAGGATCTGTAGAATTCCTTCTAGTACAAATATTCTATGCATTAATAATGACAGTAGTAATAGCATAGTTGTGTGTACTAGTGAATCTCTACTTATTTGGTACAGTAGAGGCTTACTCATCAGTGCGTCCAAATGAGATCCCATGGGTATTAATTCCTCTCTTCACAGACTCATTGTCTCAACCTCTTCCAGATGATAGAGGAATTCCAGCCATACACAGATCTCCCTCTGAAATTACTGATGCTTGAGCCAACATGAGCTACAGACACAATTGGCAAACTTCTCCAGAAGGCTCTGCAGCATCCAGCAGATAGTGCAGATTCTCTGAGAGTCAAGATTCACAAGTCCTGGAATCCTGGACCTGTTACCCCCAGTGACACACAAGTAAAATTTTTGCTTGTTTTCCCAAAACTTAATGCTTTGCTGGCCTAGAGGTCTTAGTTCCAAAGGGAAGAAGGCATCTACCAGAAGACACAGCAGTGATTTCACTGGGCTGAGACTTAAGACTGACATTCAGCCACTATGGCTTCTTCATGCTTCTGAATCAAAAGGCAAAACAGAAAGCTATGGTATTGGCTGAGGTTATTGATCCTGATTACCAGAAGGAAATTAGGCTACTCTTCCATGATGTAGAAAAGGAAAAGTATGTCTGTAATACAGGGCATCTCTTAGTATTACCACGGCCTGTGATTAATGTCAGTGGAAACTCCAGGTAGAGTTAGTTATGGTCCAGACCCCTCAAAAATAAAGGTTACATCACCTCATAAAGAACCATGACTAGCTGAGGTGTTTTCTGAAGTCACAGGGAATACAGAATGGGTAGTAAAAAATGGGTAGTTATAAATACCAACTACGATCATGTGACCAGTTACCAAATCAAGGACTGTAATTATGAGTATTTTCTCTTTATCACATTTTTCATACTTTAATACACATATTAAGCAGTATCTTTGTTTCTCTCTTCTAGTTTTTCCTTATCATGTAAGATAAGATGTCTTGACTTCATTATACTGTTTAAGCATTGTTGATTTAGCATCATAGTATTTAAGTTACGAGCAGAGGTCCCATGCATGTTATGTGGATGCAAATGTGGGCTGATCTGTGGAGAGGTATACTGTAAAGGCTGTGTCCTATGATGTACACAATGTACTGTAAAGGCTGTGTCCTCATATTTAGAAAAGTATAATCATGTGCGTGAACAGTGAAGGCTACAAATAACCCTTCCTTGAAGACCAGAGCCTATGGGGGTTTTGCGGGAATGAAGTTGCCCTTGTGGAGGCTTTCCTGCAATTTCGTAAGGACAGATGGTGGACTGGACTTGACTTTGGAAAACAGAGGCACTCCACATGCAGTGAGTGGCTCTTCTAGCCCCATGAGTGCAAGGACTGCAACATGTATTGCAGGTGAAACCCAGCATTGGGTTTTGCTATGTCCTGGGGATATAACTGTTTGTTGTTGTAGCCTCTACTGCTGTTGTAAGATATAAATCCAAGGGTTACTGTTACTCACCAAGGACATATCACAGAGGATGGACTGCACACAGAATATGAGGCTAGAGACCCTGAAGGGGTGGGGTGTGGGGAGAGAGCAAATTAGCCAAGATGGCATGTTCAGGCTTTTTCACTCCATGTTTTGTAAAGAATGACTATGAAATAGCCGAGATCATTTATCGCACTATGTATGCTCATCACGAGTTACTCGCCTGCTCATGGGTTACTGTGTGTGCTAGCCTGTATGGGCTTCTCCTAAGAAAGTGGTGGCATTACTGCTGCATTACAGCTGTGTTCCCTGGGTCAGTCACAAGAGAGAATAGAGCATGTCTACTGCTCCAGCTGCTGTCTCAGCCAGGAGAAAATACTGTTATGGCCGCTGTGTCAGCCAGGAGAGAGGTTGTGTTGTGTTAGGTTATGCTATGGCTGCCGTGCCAGCCAAGGAGAATAAATGTGTCTGCAGTTCCTATGGCTCTTCAGGTATCCTTTCAGCCTCTTAGCTTGTGCCTTGCCTGCCCTGGGTTCAGTGAGCAGGATAATCAATGACACACGGATGCTCATAGAGCTGGTGAAATATCATTTCTTGGTGTGTCTGCAAAGCTGTTTCCCGAAGGGCAATTGATCCACATGTGAATCCAGTGACTGAGCAAAGCAGGTGACCCTCAAAAATGCTGGCGGGCATCATCCAATCCACCAAATATTAGACTAGAACAAAAAAGCAGAGGAAGGGAGACTTTGCTTGTTTTGCTTGATCTGAGACATTAGTCCTCTGTTGGACTTTGGGTCGTCTTGGTTTTGACTTCCAGGCTAGAACCAAGACTGATATCATCCACTCCCTGGTTTTCCAACCTTTGAACTTGGATTGAATTATACCCTGGCATTCTCTGTTCTCCAGTTTGTGACTTACTCAGCCTCCTTATTCACACAAGCCAATTCTTATAACATACCTTCTTTTTAACATACAGACTGGCCTTGGAGATATTGTAGGATCACTACAATAAATCAATGCAATAAAACTAATAATGCAATAAAGCAAGTCACATGAATTTTTGGTTTCCCAGTGCATCCAAAATTCTGTTTATACTATTGTAATCTATTAAGTGTATAAACACATTATGCCTAAAAAGTAATGCACATACTTTAATTAAAAATACTTTATTGCTAAAAAGTGCTCACTATCATCTGTGCCTTCAGAGCGTTGTGGTTGTAACACCAAAGGTCACTGATCAGAGATCAGTGGCAGATCACCATAACAAATATAATAATAATTGAAAGTTTGAAATATTGCATAATCACCAAAACGTGACGCAGAGACCCACACTGAGCAAATGATGTTGGGAAAAAGGTGCCAAGTGACTTACTGGAGGCAGGGTTGCCACTAACCTTTGACTTGTATAAAACACAAAATCTGTGAAAAATGATAAAGTGAGCCACAATAAAATGGTGTCTCTATTTCTCTCTCTCTGTCCTCTATTATCTCTCTCTCTCTCCCTCTCTATCTCCTATTTGTTTTCATTCCCTAGAGAACCCTAAAACACTTCATAGGCTTCTCTGATGGTTCAAATGGTGGAGAATCTGCCAGAATTGCAGGATAACCAGTGCAGCCTCTCTGTTGGAAAGATCACCTGGGAAAAGGGAACGGTAACCCACTCTACTATTCTTGTCTGGAGATTTCCATGGAAAGAGGAGCTCTGGCGGGCTATAGTCTATGGGGTCTCAAAGAGTCAGACACAACTAAGCAACTAACACTTTCACTTTTCAGTACAGTTCATGAGATAATATGGGATAGTCACAAACAAAATTGTACTAAAGGACATGTTGGTTGTCTAGTGAAAAGGATAAATTGGGCATTAAAATAGAAGTTATAATAAGCTTTTCAGTTGCTCAGTCGTGTCCTCTTTCCAACCCCATGAGTTGCAGTATGTCAGTCTTCCCCATTGTTGTCCCTAGCTCCCAGATCAGTTCAGTCACACAGTCATGTCTGACTCCTTACGACCTTACGAACTGCAGCACGCCAGTCTTCCCTGTCCTTCTATCATTTCCCAGAGCTTGCTCAAACTCATGTCGATTGAGTCAGGGATACCATCCAACTGTCTTGTCCTCTGTTGTCCCCTTCTCCTGCCTTTAAACTTTCTGAGCATTAGGGTCTTTTCTAATGAGTCAGCTCTTCTCATCAGTTGGCCAAAGTACTGGAGCTTCAACTTCAGCATCAGTCCTTCTAATGAATATTCAGGATTGACTTCCTTTAGGGTTGACTGGTTTGATTTCCTTGCAGTTCAAGGGACTCTCAAGAGTCTTCTCCAACACCACAGTTCCAAAAGCACCAACTCCTTGGTGCTTAGCTTTCTTTATAGTCCAACTCTCACATTCACACATGACTACTGGAAAAATCATAGCTTTGACTAGATGAACCTTTGTTGGCAAAGTAATGTCTCTGCTTTTTAATATGCTGTCTAGGTTTCTCATAGTTTTTCTTCCAAGGAGCAAGCATCTTTTAATTTCATGGCTTCAGACACCATCTGCAGAGATTTTGGAGCCCAAGAAAATAAAGTCTGTCACTCTTTCCATTGTTTCCCCATCTATTTGACATGAAGTGATGGGACCAGGTGCCATGTTCTTAGTTTTTTGAATGTTGACATTTAAGCCAGCTTTTTCACTCTCACTTTCATTAAGAGGCTCTTTAGTTCTTTTTTGCTTTCTGCCATAAGGGTGGTGTCATCTGCATACCTGAGGTTATTTATATTTCTCCTGGCAATCTTGATTCCAGTTTGTGCTTCATCCAGCCCAGCATTTCGCATGATGTATTTTGCATATAAATAAATAAGCAGGGTGACAGTATACAGCCTTGAAGTACTCCTTTCCCAATTTGAAACCAGTCCATTGTTCCATGTCCGTTTCTAACTGTTCCTTCTTGACCTGCATACAGATTTCTTTGGAGGCAATTAAGGTGGTCTGGAATTCCCATCTCTTGAAGAAATTTCCACAGTTTGTTGTAATCTACATATCTGAGATTTTGACTTAATCAATAAAACAGAAGTAGACATTTTTCTTGAACTCTCTTGTGTATTCTATGGTAGAAGAGAAGTTGGCAATTTGATCCCTTGTTCCTTTGCCTTTTCTAAATGCAGCTTGAACATCTGGAAATTCTCGGTTCACATACTGTGGAAGCCTAGCTTGGAGAATTTTGAGCATTACTTTGCTAGCGTGTTGCCTTTCTTAGGGATTGAAATGAAAACTGACCTTCTCCAGTCCTGTGGCCACTGCTGAGTTTTCCAAATTTGCTGGCATATTGAGTGCAGCACTTTCACAGCACCATCTTTCAGGATTTGAAATAGCTCAACTGGAATTCCATCACCTTCACTAGCTTTGTTCATAGTGATGTTTCCTAAGGCCCATTTGACTTCACATTCCAGGATGTCTGTCTTTAGGTGAGTGATCACATCGTTGTGGTTATCTGGGTCATTAATATCGTTTGTGTATAGTTCTTCTGTGTATTCTGGCCACCTTTTCTTAATGTCTTCTGCTGCTGCTAGGTCCATATCATTTCTGTCCTTTATTGAGCCCATCTTTGCACAAAATATTCCCTTGGTATCTCTAATTTTCTTGAAGAGAACTCTAATCTTTCCCATTCTAGTGTTTTTCTCTATTTCTTAGCATTGATCACTGAGGAAGGCTTTCTTATCTCTCCTTGCTATTTTGTGGAACTCTGCATTCAAATGGGTATATCTTTCCTTTTCTCCTTTGCTTTTAGCTTCTCTTTTTTTCTCAGCTATTTATAAGGCCTCCACAGACAACCATTTTGCTTTTTTGTATTTCTTTGTCTAGGGTATAGTCATGATCATGCCTCCTGTACAATATCATGAACCTGCATTCAAAGTTCTTCAGGCACTCTGTCTATCAGATCTAATCCCTTGAATCCATTTGTCACTTCCACTGTATAATTGTAAGGGATTTGGTTTAAGTCATACCTGAATGGTCTAGTGGTTTTCCCTACTTTCTTCAATTTAAGTCTGAATTTTACAATATGGAGTTCATGATCTGAACAGTCAGCTCCTGATCTTTTTTTTAACTGACTGTATAGAGCTTCTCCATGTTTGGCTGCAAAGATTATAATCAATCTGATTTCAGTATTGACCATCCAGTGATGTACATGTGTCATCTATTTTGTTGTCGGAAGAGGTTAATATGCAATATTGTTCTTTACAGCATCAGACTCTACTTCCATCACCAGGCACATCCACAACTGGGTATTGTTTTCACTTTGGCTCCATCTCTTCATTCTTTCTGGTATTATTTCTACAATCTCCTCCAATAGCATATTGGGCACCTACTGACCTGGAGGTTTCATTTTTCAGTGTCATATCTTTTTGCCTTTTCATACTGCTCATCTGGTTCTCAAGGCAATAATACTGAAAGGTTTGCCATTTATTTCTCCAGTGGACCACATTTTGTCAGAACTCTCCACCATGACCCGTCCATTTTGGGTGGCCCTTCATGATGTGGCTCATAGTTTCACTGAGGTTGACAAGGCTGTGATCCATGTGATCAATTTGGATATCTCACCTAGTTTGATCAAATTCATGTCCATTGAGTCAATAATGCCATCCAAACATCTCATCCTCTGTTGCCCCCTTCTCCTCTTGCCCTCAATCTTTCCTAGCATTATGATCTTTTCCAGTAAGTTGACTCTTCAAAACAGGTAGCCAAAGTATTGGAGCTTCAGCTTCAGTATCATTCCTTACAATGATACTCAGTGTTGATTTCCTTCAGGATTGACTGGTTCGATCTCCTTACTGTCTAAGGGACTCTCAAATGAAAGCATCATTTTTTTCAGTTCTCAGCCTTTTGTATGGTCCAACTCTCAAGTCTATACATGACTACTGGAAAAACCACAGCTATGAATATGCTGACCTATGTTAACAAAGTGATGTCTCTTCTTTTTAATTCATTGCTTAGGTTTGTCATAACTTTTCTTTCAAGGAACAACCATCATGTAATTTGATGGCTGCAGCCACCATCTGGAGTAATTTTGGAGTCCAAGAAGATAAAGTTTACCACTTTTCCCATTTTTTACCCTTCTATTTTCCATTAAGTGATTGGACCAGATGGTATGATCTTAATTTCTGCAATGTTGAGTTTTAAACCAGCTTTTTCACTCTGCATTTCACCTTCATATCAAGAGGCTCTTTAGTTCCTCTTTGCTTTCTGCCATTAGGGTGGTGTCATCTGCATATTCGAGGCTGTTGATATATCTCCCCACAATCTTGATTCTAGTTTTTGATTCATTCAACCCTGCATTTCACATGTTGTACTTGGCATATAAGTTAAATAACCTGAGTAACAATATACAGCCTTGACATACTCCTTTTCCAATTTTGAACCAGTTCGTTCTTGCACGTCTGGTTATAACTTTTGCTTCTTGACCTGCATACAGGTTTCTCAAGAGGCAGGTAGGGTGGTCTGGTATTCTTATCTCCATAAGAAGTTTCCGCAGTTTGTTGTGATCCACACAGTCAAAGGCTTTAGCATAGTAAGTGAAGCAGAAGGAGATGTTTTATGAAATTCCCTTGCTTTGTTATGATCCAACTGATGGTTGCAGTTTAGTCTCTGGTTCCTTTACCTTTTCTAAATTCATCTTGCACATCTGGCAGTTCCTGGTTCACCTACTATTAAAGTCTAGATTGGGGGATTTTGAGCATTACTTTGCTAGCATGTGAAATGAGTGCAATTTTGCAATAGTTTGAATATTCTTTGACATTGTCCTTCTTTGGGATTGCAGTGAAAACACAACTTTTTCAATCCTGTGACCACTGTTGGGTTTTCCAAATTTGCTGGTATATTGAGTGCAGCACTTCCACAACATCATCTTTGAGGTTTATAAATAGCTCAGGTGGAATCCCATTGCCTCCACTACCTTTGTTTGTAGTAATGCTTCCTAAGGAACACTTGACTTCACACTCCAGGATGTCTGACTTTAGATGAGTAACCACATAATTGTGGCTATCCAGACCTTTTTTTACAGTTCTTCTTTGTATTCTTGCCACCTCTTCTTAACCCCTCTGCTTCTTCTTCTTCTTCTTTTTTTTTTACTTTTTATTTTTATTTATTTATTTATTTTTTATTAGTTGGAGGCTAATTACTTCACAACATTTCAGTGGGTTTTGTCATATATTGATATGAATCAGCCATAGAGTTACACGTATTCCCCATCCCGATCCCCCCTCCCACCTCCCTCTCCACCCGATTCCTCTGAGTCTTCCCAGTGCACCAGGCCCGAGCACTTGTCTCATGCATCCCACCTGGGCTTTTATCTATGGTGAAACAGATCACCCCTCTGCTTCTGTTAAGTCCTTAGTGTTTCTGTCCTTTACTGTGCTCGTCTTTACATGAAATGGTCCCTTGGTATCTCAAATTTTCTTGAAGAGATCTCTAGTCTTTCCCATTCCAACGTTCCCCTCTATTTCTTTGCATTGATCACTTAGAAAGCTTTCTTATGTCTCTCCTAGCTATTCTTTTGAACTCTGCATTCAAATAGGTATATTGTTCCCTTTCTCCATTGTTTTTGTTGCTCTTCTTTTCTCAGCTATTTGTAAGGCCTCCTGAGACAACCATTTTTGCCTTGCTGCATTTCTTTTCCTTGGGGATGGCTTTGATCACCACCTCCTGTGCAGTGTTAGAAATCTCCATCCGTAGTTCCTCAGGCATTCTATCAGATCTAACCTTTTAAGTCTATTTATCACTTCCATTGTATAACCATAAGGGATTTGATTTAGGTCATACCTGGGTGGGCTAGTGGTTTCCCTACTTTCTTTAATTTAAGTCTGAATTTTGCAATAAGGAGTTCATGATCAGAGTCACAGTCAGCTCTCAGTCTTGCTATTGCTGACTGTATAGAACTTCTCCATCTATGCTGCAAGGAATATACTCAATCTGATTTCAATATTGACCATCTGGTGATGTCCATGTATAGAGTCATTTCTCATGTTTTTGTAAGAGTGTGTTTCCTGTGACCATTGTGTTCTGTTGACAAAACTTTGTTAGCCTTTGCCCTGCTTCATTTTGTGTTCCAAAGCCAAACTTACAGGTTAAACTCCAGGTATCTCTTGACTTCCTACTTTTGCATTCCAATTCCCTATGATGAAAAAACCTTTTTTTGATGTTAATTCTAGAAGCTTGTACTTCTTTATAGAACAGTTCGACTTCAGCTTCTTCAACATTAGTGACTGGGGCATGGGCTTGGATAACTGTGATGTTGAATGGTTCGCTTTGGAAATGAACCAAGATCATTTTGTCATTTTGTACTGAGATTGCACCCAAATACCGCATTTCAGATTCTTTTGTTGACTGTAAGGGTTAATCTATTTCTTCTAAGGGATTCTTGCCCACAGGAGTAGATATAATGGTCATCTGACTTAAAATCACCCATTTTAGTCCATTTAGTTCACTGATTCTGAAAATGTTGATCTTCACTCTTGCCTTGTCCGGTTTGACTACATTTAACTTAGGTTCACAGACCTAACATTCCTGTTACTATGCAATACTGGTCTTTATAGCATCAGACTATACTTTCAGGACCAGACATCCACAAGTGGGCGATGTTTCCACTTTGCTTCAGCCTTTTAATTTTTTTCTGGAGTTGTTTCTCCATTCTTCCCCAGTAGGATATTGGACACTTACCAACCCGAGGGGCTCATGTTTCAGTGTCATATCTTTTTGCCTTTTCATTCTGTTCATGGTGTTCTCAAGGCATGCATGCTGAGTTGGTTTACCATTCCCTTCTCCAATAGGCCAAGTTTTGTCAGAACTCTACATCATGCCCTGCCCATCTTGGGAAACCCTGTGTAGCATGGCTCACAGTTTCATTGAGTTCACAAGGCTGTGATCCATGTGATCATTTGTGTTAGTTTTCTGTGATTGTGGCTTTCATTCTGTTGGCCATCTGATGGATGAGGAAAAGAGACTTGCACAAGCTTCCTGAAGGGAGGGACTGGCTATGGGGAAAACCATGCCTCTAAGATGGTATAGGAGAAGGACATGCACTCCCAAACACATGTGAGTGTTTGGGAGTCTCTGGTGGAGGTGTGGGTTGACAGTGGCCTGCTATGGTGTTAGAGACACTGGCAGCAGCAGTCCTGTAAGGGGCAGCATGTTGGCATAAGCCCTCTTGGAGAATGTCACCATCAACCCTACCATAGAACCTATAGCCACACCATACAGACTGCAGACTCCAGGACTGGGCTGCCTCATGCCAAACTACAGGGAGGGAGCACAGGCCTACCCATCAACAGACAATTAGATTAATTATAGAGTTAGCCAAAAAGTTTTTTTTTGTCTTTCTGTAAGATGTTATGAAAAACCCTACAGAAATTTTTGGCCAACTCAATACTATGGTTCTTGACCATATCCTGCCAGGACTTCAACAACCTAAACAGAAATTATCTTACACCCTCCAGATACCTAGTTCTTCATTAATAAAATAAGGGAATTTGCTATAATAGTCTCTTGGGTATTTTCCAGTTATGAAGTTTTATGTTTCTAAAATAAAGGCACATACACAACTGCTATTGGTACTGAGCTAATAATTTTGGATGAACTTAGGTTATAAAAGTGAAGTTAGTGTTGCTAATGCCATTTTTAAGTAGCAAAGGAAGACAAAATAAGCATGAAAGGAAAATATAACATTTCTTGGCCTCTGCAATGGTAGTAGTATTATTTTATCCTGTTTAAGCTTTTCTGAAAAATTTATGAAGCTTATTATTGATTTATGAAAAGATGCTTTGCATTTTGTCTACTATGTTATAGTCTATCATCCACATTTTATAGGCAACAGAATGAAACATGTAACAATACCAAGAAAGAGAGTATAAATTATTAGTTTAATGAATTGCAATATATTGTGGCAGATAATATAAAAAAGGAAATCCAGTAAACCAAAAATCACGTCTACACTTGTTTGTGGAGGACACAGCAGAACAGTTGGGAGTTGACATTTAGTGAAGAATGAAGATTTTCTGAATGAGGTTATGATAAAATACAGAAGTAATTCCTTACAGTGAAATGATGATGGATGATACCAGAAATCCAAAGAAGTGTCAAACAGAAGTAACTTCAAATAAATATTTTATTAGCATCACTGAACAAGAGGTGAAAATATCAAGAAGCTCACTGATAATGACCAGAAATGTTCTCAGACAGTAAAGAATCTGCCTGCAATGCAAGAGATCTGGATCAGGAAGATCCCCTGGAGAAGGGAATGGCAACCCACTCCAGTATTCTTGCCTAGAAAACGCTATGGACAGAGGAGCTACAGTCCACGGGGTCTTAAAGAGTTGGACACCACTGAACAACTATGCATGCACACAGAGAAGAAACTTTTATCAATATCTCCTTAGGTACAGGGACTAATTCTACATGCAAAGTAGCTTCAATGTTATCAGTCAAACTAAGTTTAATCACATCAATGACATTCAATTCAGGGTGGGGGGGGAAGAACCTAAAATATTGTGAGTTTTTCCCCTTTGTGTCAGTGATAGTTTCTAAAAGTTTATTGCAAGGCTGAGGAAAGATTGCAGATAGCCCGCATTAATTCTGATGTCATCTTGTTCATTAATTTCTTCCTGTGTGTAGGAAGCAGAAGTATTGATTATCATTTATGTTCACCATTGAGCTAAAGTTGAGTTTTCACATGTTCCTGTTTAAGATTCATGGGCTAGCTCCAAATAACAAATGATAAAAAAAAAATGAGATTTTTTTTGGAAAGGATAGATCATCTCTGACAGGGTCTTGCAGGTAACAGGAGAGAAAAACAGTTTTCATTGTTTTCATCATCTTTTCTAGCCAGTGGAATTGTTTTGTGTTTTTCAATCTGTCATACTGGAGAGCATATGTAGGCTCTACTTTTGTCTGTTGGTAGATTTCATGTCTTACCAATACAGTGGAAGTTTATACTTTGTATCAATTATTCTGAGTGAAAACATGTTTAAAAACATATTTTTAGATAGAATATCCATATATTGAGAGGAAAGAAGAAAGGAACACAGAATACCAGCTTGGAGGTTAAAGGTCTTATAGAACAACTTGTCTGTACAGTTTATGAAATATTTTAGGTACTTTTCTTGCAATCTATTTAAGGTAAGCAGGACATCTCCAGATACAGATGAGAAAATATAACCTTAGGGACAGGATATATCATATCAGTGCAGACAGGTGTTTAACAGCAAGAATTCATTGATGATAGGTCCAGATCAGAATTTCCTTGGTTGCACAAGTACTTTTGAAGCAATGTGGAAGATTGTAAGCATACTCAAGCTGCCTAGAAAAGTGGCACATTCACTGATGCATTCACTCATCTAGTGATTCAGTGATCATTTTACTCAATAAACTAAACATCATACATTAAACATCACTGTTCTAGGGTTTGTCCTTACAAAAGTATGTAGCACACAGTCTTACCCTTGGAAAGTTTCCATCTTCATGAAATTTATCTGCTTTGTTTGTAACTAGTGGATTTTTTGTAAATTGTATTCTATTAGTTTAAATAATAGCTCCACCCCATCTTCACTTGGTTCCTGAGTTCATCTTCCTGAACAGATAAGGGAAATATGCTTTGCTTATAATTCATGATTAAAAATTTTCTGTCTTAGATTGTCTGTCTCTTACCTCTATAAACAAAGTCAACATAAATTTAAAAGTTTAACAAACTTGGGCCATAATAAATTAGATATTAATTATCATGGTGAATTATGAATATTTATATATTTGCTTAGTGAAGCAATCACAATCTATGTCAACAAGGACAAGGGAAAGTTAATGAGCTGAGCAATTGGAAATTAAAAGAGATATAAACTCAAGGAGGCAATCCTTATACCTATGAAAATGTAGGAGTAAAGTACATGTGTTAAATATGCTTTCCACTAAAAATATTTCTAGAAAGTATTGATGAAAGGAGAAAATAAGACGAATTAAAACTTGATTTTTTTGATGTTATTAATCAGGCCATAAAAAATACAGAGTTTGAGCTCATACAAGTGAAAGAAACTCAGATGAAGATTCCTACTGTTAAAAGGCTGCCTTTGCTCCAGTATTTAAAAGTAAATGGAAATTTGCCATTTTGAGATCTTTGGGATTCAGTGGAAAGTTCATTAACTGATACAGATCTTGAGTCTCACATTCTCGTGAGCACTCCAGGAAAATGATTGAATTCTGGCTCTTTAGTCTTAAACTTGTCTTTCACACTCTTATCACAAGTCTCTTCTGATCTGTTTAATGGAACATGAGTCCAAGATGAGAGGTTCACTGAATAAGTTAGTTGGTAATATGGTAATGTATTTCAAATCCATCACTTTTTCCCCCAGTCAAATGTTATTTGGAGATTGATTTTAGTCATATAGCAAGTGAAATTGACAACGTAAAATAATGAGGAAAGAATCTCACAAAATGAATTTCAAAGAGCAGGGGAAATATTGTATGGCTGACAAGTTGTTCTTATGATAAACTAACAGAAAAGATTGTTTAAAATGAATGAGAATCCATTTAAAAATTAAGCATGTGCATGTTAAATGAGGTGGGGGGAGCCTACTCGTTCCAGGGGAAAACGTTCTGGTTACACTTTGGTTTTTAATTATTTTTCAAGAAATTAAACTAGAGAGATAAACTGTACTAGTGACACTAATCTTTGATATAGTGTCTGCATTACACTGAGTTTTAACATTTGTTTTTTTTATTAATTAAGAAATGGAATATTTCCTGCTCTATCACTAAACAAGGATGTCACAGTCACCAGTGATTGCAGCCACCACTGAAGGTGAACTGGTGAGCCCTGAGGGGATTCAGGAAGGAAAGAATACCTGCTTTCCAGCAGCCATCCGAGTGAGCCCTGGGGGAAACTCTGGATGTAAAAACACAGGATATTGGCCCCAGATAGCTGAGGTGCATATCAAAGAAATTATTTCAGTGAGCCCAAACTCCTGCATCTTGCATAGACTTGAGACTTCCTGTCCTTTGCTGCAATACTCCCATATATCCTGATTTCCCCCATCCTACCTCTCACCATCTCCTCATAGCAGTTTCTCCAGGATTACTTAAGATAATACTTCACAGAACCAAAGTCCTAAGAATTTCTCCTGAATAAACCATAACTGTCAACTTTTAGGTGGTGAATATATTTTTTTAGTCTACAATATCATTGGGTAAATATACCAAAACTATTTTGTAATAAGTGTCTCATGATATTCATGCCCCAGCTGACTAAAGATGAAAGGAAACAGTTGCTTTAAGAAATCAGTCTCTTGAAATCCTTTTCCAACTCCCCAATTTTTATTGCTCTTGACAGCCTCATATTCTTTTTGTGATTGGAGAATAAAGTTGTCCTCTGGTGTCATCAGACTTGTCTTTTCTGTTTTGAGTTCTTATTCCCATAGTTTTGATTGGTTTAAAAATAAAAACATACAGAGAGAAATTTACTCTGCAATCTCAAGCTGAAAGTTAATCAAGATTTTGTTTATGGTAGTTAACTTTTTATAGATTTGGAATTAGCATTATAAAAACCTTATTCCTATAATTTATCTGAAACAACATTTATTGCTTTGTGATTAAAGAAATGTAAAATCTCATTAATTGTATGCTTTGGACACAACAGTTTAAGCACTATTAAATGTAAAATCAAATAGATATCTCCTTTTGAAAGTGTTTTCCTGATTTAGGTTATTAATGAATAATCATAAATATTAAATGATATATAAAGAATAGAAATCTACACAATGTTCTATAATAACCTGTAAGTGTGAAGACTCTGAAAAGAAGAGTACGTGTGTGTGTGTATATATATATATGTGTGTGTGTGTATATATATATATATATGTGTGTGTGTGTGTATATATGTGTGTGTGTGTGTATATATATATATGTGTGTGTGTGTATATATATATATGTGTGTGTGTGTGTGTGTATATTTAAACTGAATCACTTAGCTGTACACCCGAAACTAAGGCAATATTGTTAATCAACTATACTCCTGTGTATGTGTATGTATATATATTTATATATACATACACATACATACACAAATTGTATCCTACAAACTAGGGGGAAATGAAAAGTTTGGGGCAACAGAAATTTTTCTATATAGTCACTAAAGTCTCAGACTATGAATCTCAATAGGAAGTATCTGAGAAGACAAAACCTTGATCAACTATTCAGTTACCCAGACATCACTTAATGAGACTGGCCTTTTCTTAACTGGATAACATTTTAAAGCACTCAATGAACTGGAGCTTTCCAAGTGTGAAGTTGGTTGCAAGGAGATAAGTGAAGTCAGTTTCCCCACTGAAGGATATGCTTAAAGTAGCTAGATTACTATAGCTGCACAGTAGAAAACTGACACTTTTTCTTTTCTTTCTGTCTCTCTCTTATTTATTTCTTTTTACAAGATAGGCTTGCATCTAGCAGAACTGAAAACTTAAACTCAAGCAGTAAACATGGTCTGTAAAGTGTTCCAAGCCTCTCAAAGAGTATAAAATTTGTGGACTTAATGTGTAAAATCTGATGAATTGCTATGAAATTTATTTTTCTGATAAATAATCAAATTGTCACATCTTTATAAAATACACATTTGTATAAATGATTCAAGGAAGACTATATTTTATAGGCTCTGCTATGCTAATAATACATTTAATTTTAGCAGCAATCATTTATTCTAGCTGCTTCTTCCCATTCTATTTCCATCCAGAAAATAATTCACACAAGTTAAATGTGGTTGTATGTTTTCTCAGAGAGCCAGTGATACAAAGCAAACAAAAAGTTAAACAAGAACTTTCAGTTTCTATAAAGTATTGACTTTACAATATAAAATGATGAAAAGAATACCTCTCCTATTCTAACAATAAGGATAAACAGTAGATAATCTACAAGTCATGAAATTTCTTGATTATATTAGACCTGAGTCACAAGGCAATTAACCATAATACCTAAGAAAAAAGTCACAACTCTATAGCCAAATGGCCATGTGTACCCTGATTTACCCAGGCAAAAGTATCAAAGGAAAGTGGGGTCACTGACTGAACTAAATTTTGAAAAAAATTAATTTTGGGTCACCATCAGAATGTAGAACCCCTTGAAGCTGCAGCTACAAAGAATACAGGAGGAGCTTGTACTGAGGTTGCTAAATACAGCAAACAAAAGACACAAATCCAGATCTAGATGGTAGTGTTTGAGCTCTGATGGTAGCTGGCCCAGACAAACAAGAGAATTTACCTCCTCTCCACTGGCATACACATGATATATGGCTTTCAACCAACACTTCAGTGATACATAATGAGCAAGAATAAGAACACACCATCAAGAACTAAGCCAATCAAAATAGGGACTTCCCTGGTGGTCCCATGGTTAAGACTGTGAGCTCCTAATGCAGGAGGCCCAGGGTTCAACCTATAGTCAGGGAACTACCCAATCCTGCATGATGCATGGTATCGCCAAAAAAAAAAAAAAAAGAAAAGAAAGCCAAACAAAATAAAAATACTGATATGTAACCCAACGTTAGAACCATCAGACAGGTAATTTAAAATAACAAGTATTAATAGTATGAAAGCTCTTACAGAAAAGTTTCAGTGTGGAGAACAGGTAAGTAATTTTAGCAGAGTAATAGTGGATACACAAAATAATCAAGTTGAAATACTAGAAATGAAAAACAAGTGATAGAGATGAAAAATGACTCCAGTAGAGACATCTGTAGATTCAATGCAGCCAAAGAAATAATCTGTAAACTTAGAGACAGGTCAATACAAATTACCCTAAGTGAAACATAAAGAGTAATTGGAGAGAAAACAGAATATGGAAAATAGCTCTCTGCACTTTGGGACAATATCACGTGGGTGAACATGAGGTAATTAGCATCTCACAGGAAAAGAAGAAATGGAAAAAAAAATGGAGGGGATAATACCTGAGCATTTCCTCAAAATAATGAAAAACATTAAGCTGAAGACCCAAGAAATTCAAAGAATATAAAACTTAAAAATGTCATCTTCTCCATAAAATACACACCTAGAGACATTGTATCAAATTGTTAAAATGTAAAGATAAAGAGAAAATTTAGAAAGCAATCAGGAAAAAAATGAACATAATGTGCAGATGCCTAGATGGATGTTTTGGCAAATTCCACCAGTTATTTAAAGAAGTAATACTAATATTATACTAATATTTTATAATATTACATTATAAAGTAGGAGTATTAGGGAGGCATTACACTGGTAATCAAATAGCAAATAAGTAATTAGATTTTTTTTTAACAAGATAAAGTTCTGAAAAATAGATTCAAGGGATTAGATCTGATAGATAGAGTGCCAGAAGAACTATGTATGGAGGTTCGTGACATTGTACAGGAGGCAGTGATCAACACCATCTCCAACAAAAAGAATGCAAAAAGGCAAAATGATTGTCTGAGGATGCCTTACAAACAGCTGTGGAAAGAAGAGAAATAAAAGGCAAAGGAGAAAAGGAAAGACATACCCATCTTAATACAGAGTCTCAGAGAATAGCAAGGAGAGATAAAAAAGCCTTCCTCAGTGATCAGTGCAAAGAAACAGAGGAAAACAATAGAATGGAAAGACTAGAGATTTCTTCAAGAAAACTAGAGGTACCAAGGGAACATTTCATGCAAAGATGGGCTCAGTAAAAGAGAGAAATGGTAGGGACCTAACAGAAGCAGAAGATTTTAAGAAGAGGTAGCAAGAATACACAGAAGAACTGTACAAAAAAGATCTTCATGACCTAGATAATCACAATGGTGTGATCACTCACCTAAAGCCAGACATCCTGGAATGCAAAGTCAAGTGGGCCTTAGGTAGCATCACTATAAACAAAGCTAGTGGAGGTGATGGAATTCCAGTTGAGCTATTCCAAATCCTGAAAGATGATGCTGTGAAAGTGCTGTACTCAATATGCCAGCAAATTTGGAAAACTCAGCAGTCAACACAGGACTGGAAAACATCAGTTTTCATTCCAATCCCAAAGAAAGGCAATGCCAAAGAATGCTCAAACTACCACACAATTGTACTCATTTCACACATTAGCAAAGTAATGCTCCAACTTCTCCAAGCCAAGCTTCAACAGTACGTGACTATTTACTTCCAGATATTCAAGGTAGATTTAGAAAAAACAGAGGAACCAGGGATCAAATTGCCAACATCTGTTGGAACATCAAAAAAGTGAGAGAGTTCCAGAAAAACATGTAGTTCTGCCTTACTGACTATGGCAAAGCCTTTGAGTGTGTGGATCACAATAAACTGTGGAAAATTCTTCAAGAGATGGGAATACCAGACCACCTGACCTGCCTCCTGAGAAATCTGTACTCAGGTCAGGAAGCAACAGTTAGAACTGGACATGGAACAACAGAGTGGTTCCAAATCAGGAGAGGAGTACATCAAGGCTGCAGATTGTCATGCTGCTTATTTAACTTATATGCAGAGTACATAATGAGAAATGCTGGGCTGGATAAATCACAAGCTGGAATCAAGATTGCCAGGAGAAATACCAATAACCTCAGATATGTAGATGATACCACCCTTATGGCAGAAAGCAAAGAAGAGGTAAAGAGCCTCTTGATGAAAGTGAAAGAGAAGAGTGAGAAAGTTGCCTTAAAATTCAACATTCAGAAAACTAACATCATGGCATTTGATCCGATCACTTCATGGCAAATAGATGGGGAAACAGTGGAAACAGTGCCAGACTTTACTTTCTTGGGCTCCAAAATCACTGCAGATGGTGACTGCAGCCATGAAATTAAAAGATGCTTGCTCCTTGGAAGAAAAGTTATGACTAACCTAGACAGCATATGAAAAAGCAGAGACATTACTTTACCAACAAAGTTTCATCTAGTCAAAGCTATGGTTTTTCCAGTAGTCATGCATGGATGTGAAAGTTGGACTATAAAGAAAACTGAGCACTGAAGAACTGATGCTTTTGAAGTGTGGTGTTGGAGAAGACTCTTGAAAGTCCCTTGGACTGCAAGGAGATCCAACCAGTCCATCCTAAGGAAATCAGTCCTGAACATTCATCGGAAGGACCGATGCTGAAGCTGAAACCCCAATACTTTGGCCATCTGATGCGAAGAACTGACTCATTGGAAAAGACCCTGATGCTGTGAATGATTGAAGGCGGGAGAAGGGGACAACAGAGGATGAGATGGTTGGATGGCATCACCGACTCAATGGACATGAGTTTGAGTAAGCTCTGGGAGTTGGTGATGGACAGGGAAGCCTGGCATGCTGGAGTCCATGGGGTCAGAAAGAGTTGGACAGGACTGAGTGACTGATCTGAACTGAACTGAAAGTTCTGAATGATGCTGCCCCAAAGAAGATGTGGAGATAGTAAATAAGCACGTGAAAATATGCTCCACATCATATGTCGTCATCAGGGCTTCCAAGGGCAGAATCTGGTGGACTACAGTCCACAGAGTATCAGAGAGTCAGACACAACTGAAGCAACTGAAACACACGCATGCACATCCAGACAATGGAATATTATTCAATATTGAAAAGAAGTGAGGTACCAAGTCATAGGAAGACATGAAAGAAGCTCAAATGCATACTACTAAATGAAAGAAGCAAATCTGAGAAGGCTACGTGCTGTATGATTCCAGCACTGACATTCTGAACAAGGCAAAACGTAAGACAGGACAAATGAATGATTTGCGGGGGGAGGGACATGGTGAAGATAAACAGCAGATAGCAGAATTTATATGTCTGTGAAAATACTCTCCATGATACAACAAGAATGGATACATTTGTCTAAACCCAGAGAATGTACAACACCAAAAGAATATTGTAAAGAAAACTATAGATTTTGAATCATTATAATGCAACATTCTAGGTTCATCAGTTGTTACAATGTCCCACTGGATGGGGGAAGGTGAGGGATGCTGTTTATGAGGGGGTTTTGGAGTAGAAGTAATAGGGAAATCTTGGCATATTCTCAACTTTGCTGAGAATCAATCACTTCTCTAAGAAAATAATGAAAAACACTTATATACAATTTCAGGCAATTGTATAATATTGTATAATATTATAATTGTATATAATTGTATGTGCATGTGGGCATGTATAAAGCAATATTTTGTTAAAAAAACTACATAAAAAAGCTATTATGAGCTACTTAGTTATGAGATATGAGAGAAAACTCAGTCTCGTTGTTAGTAATCACAAAATAGAAAATAATGGAAAATCAAACTTTAAATATTCTAATAATCATAGAGCTCACAAAATTAAAAATAGAAATTCTGTATGTGTGCTGTGCTTAGTCGCTCAGTCATGTCCTACTCTTTGTGATCCCATGGACTGTAGCTTGCCAGACTCCACCGTCTATGGGGATTCTCCAGGCAAGAACACTGGAGTGGGTTGCCATTTCCTTCTCCAGAGGATCTTCCTGACCCAGAGATTGAATCCTCATCTCCTGTGTTGCAGGCAGATTATCACTGAGCCACCTGGGAAGCCCTTGTATTTGTCACTAAGAGTCATAAAATTTGACAACATTAGAAGATGTCTTGGTATGCTAGTTTCTGAAATGAAACAAATACCTTGGACTGGAATATAATTACACTGAAGTATTTGAACTGTAGTTTTTTTCCCAAGATTAATTTAGAATGCATTTGGGATCTGTTACAAGTGAATAAGCAAATTTTGTTATTGAATTTGAAAAACAAAACAGAGTCTTGGTACATGAGGGAAAGGCTGGGATAGCAAAACAGGTAATAAACTGTTTGCCCAATACACACATGTTGCCATTTGTACTTGGCTTTCTGTGTAAGTGGAACACCTATCCAAATCATCTAGCTATCTCATCCTCCTGCTTTCTAAAATAGCTACTTCTAACTTAACTATTAGATATTTTGAGAACATTTTAATTTGGTAAATTTGTTGTGAAATTTTATGTGATTTCTCTGACGTTCTTGAAATTCAAAGTTTTAAGCAACTTTTTAAATTAGAAAGAATTTTTAGTGTGTTTGATTAATTGAAATGCTTAGCTACTGAACTTAGCTACTCAGATCTTATGAGCCTTCATACCTGTGAGATTGGTATTCTCAGCTGTATCCATAGACCAAAATGGCCTGCACTTCGTTCTCACCATCAACTAGCTTTGTCTCTGTTTCTCTAAGAATATTCTTAATATTGATGCCACAAAGCAGAGCTTTATGTATATGTAGTAGGTAACCAAACAGATATATTCCTGCTGATTCAGGACATGACAATATCCTTACATTATTGTACCTCATCTTAGTTCAAAGACTACCTTCATTATCCTGTACAACTCCCCATCATGTTTGCTTATTGCTTTTAAGATTTTAAGGAAGTAAAGAATGCATACTTATTTTATAACCAACAATTGTCTATGGAATGAAGAAATATGACAAACCCATGTTTATATAGCCAAAAGTAAAGGAGTGATAAAAATAAATGACTTTGTAATTTATGTCCTACAGATGTTATGGTATTCCTCACTGCTTTGACATTCTGTGATCATTTACAGTAGTTTGTTTTTTTTTATTAATTGAAATACAGTTGACTTACAATGTCATCTTAGTTTCAGGTGTACAGCAAGTGATTCCATTATACACGTACATATATCTATTATTTTGCTTATTATCTTCCTATATTGGTTATTACAAAACATTGAGTATAGTTCTCTGTGCTATACAGTAGGCCCTCATTGGTTATCTGTTTTGGATATAGTAGTGTGTATCAATTAATCCTCAACTCCTAATTTATCCCTGTCCCCACTTTCCTTTGGTAACCACAAGTCTGTTCTGTAAGTCCGTGAGTCTGTTTCTGCTTTGTAAATAAGTTCATTTGTGTCATATTTTCAGATTTCACATATAAGTGATATCATATATTAATATTTGTCTGACTTACTTCATTTTGTATGATAATTTCTAGGTCTACCCATGTTGCTGCAAATGCCATTATTTCATTTTTCATGACTGAGTAATATACCATTGTATATATGCACCACATCTTCTTTATTCATTAATCTGTCAATGGACACTTAGGTTGTTTCCATGTCTTATCTATTGTGAATAGTGAGGCAGTGAACATTAAGGTATGTATATCTTTTCGTATTATAGTTTTCTCCAGATATACACCTAGGAGTGGGATTGCCAGATCATATTGTAGCTTTATCTTTAGTTTTTTTAAGGAACTTATTACTGTTCTCCCTAATGGCAGCACAAACTTACATTCCCACCAACAGTGTAGGAGTTTTTAAACTTCTGTGGTAGGCAGGACATTTATCTATATAAAATAATATGGGGTTTATTCAGAAAACAGTACACAGATAAGTACTAGATACACAGATTCAGTAATAATTAATGATTAGTATATGTTGTTTGTATGAAGTAAAGGGCATTTAAGAGGTTTTTTCCATTACTACCATATCAGTGTCCTTTAGGTGGTTCAAACGTTTATAATTTTCCTCATGTATGCCTTGTTCATATTTTGTTAGATTTATATTGCTGATGTAGATGACAGTGCATTTTCAATTTTAAATTCTGCTTCTACCCCTGCTCTAGATTCCCCTCAGCTATGGAAACTCATGTCATCCCCATTCATGAAATGTTGGTAACTCAGTCTAGAGAGGGATACTCTCAATATCCCTGGTGAACTCCTCAAGTAAGTCATCATTTTGATGCTCCACTGAGTTGCAATCTGTTCAAAGGTAGAAAGACTCCACCTCTTTGTCACATTTTGGACACACACACATACATGGGATAATTCCACACTCTTACAAATATCTCTGTCTCTACTTTTCCCTGGGGTTCAAAATTGGTTCAAAGGAATAAGAAAAGGACCAAACCATTTCCATATAATTTAACCATCTCTTCCTCCTTCCTTCCTCTTGGTCACCTTCATTACCCACACATAACTCAACATTACCAACTTCTTATTTCCTTTCTTCATCTACAGTTGCCAAATCCATCCTTCCATGCAGGGAATGGGAGACAAGCTCATAGCACTCATGTGCTGGAGTATATGTGAGCATGGACAGACATATACAGTGAGAAGAGTGGTGATTGGGTCATCTTCTATCTAATTCTGCACCAGGCAAAAAAATCTGTTCTTAGGCTATATATGATAAATCAATGGGAAGAGACACAGTTATTAACATCCTCAGTTGCTGAAGGGAAATCTATGGGAATTCAAGGCCATTCACTTGGAGAAAGGAATACATTCACCATGTTATATCAAAAGTTATATTTGGAGTTGAGGAGTCAAGCAGGGTGGTAGTATCATTCATAGGAATCATCCAAATCTCAATAGTATCAAGTAGCAAATATCTATTTTGCTTGATTAACAATCAACAAAATTAGAAATGAATCAACAAAATTAGTAATGAAAAAGGAGAGCTTACAACAGACAGTTTAGAAATAAAAAGGATTATAAGAGACTATTATGAACAACTACATGGCAATAAAATGGATAACCTGGAAGAAATAGACAGATTCTTAGATAAGTTCAACCCTCCCAGACTGAACCAGAAAGAAATAGAAATTATAAACAACCCAGTTACAAGTACTGAAATTGAAGCTGTGATCAAAAATCTCCCAAAAAACAAAAGCCAAGGACCAGATGGCTTCAAAGGAGAATTATATCAAACATTTAGAGAAGAACAAATGCCTATCCTTCTGAAACCCTTTAAAAAATTGCAAAGGAAGGAACATTTCCAAACTCATTCTACGAGGCCACCATCACCCTGTTACCAAAACCAGACAAAGACAAAACACACAAAGAAAACTACAGGCCAGTATCACTGATGAACATAGATGCAAAAATCCTCAACAAAATTTTAGCAAATAGAATTCAGCCACACAACAAAGAACTCATGCACTATGATCAAATTTGGTTTATTCCAGGGTTGTAAGGATTCTTCAATATACACAAATTAGTCAATGTGGTACACCATATTAACAAGTTGAAAGATAAAAACCATATGATAATCTCAATAGATGCAGAAAATGCCTTTGACAAAATTCAGCACCCATTTATGATTAAAACTCTTCAAAAATGGGTATAGATGGAACTTACCTCAACATAGTAAAGGTCATATATGATAAGCCTACAGCAAACATTATTCTCAATGGTGAAAAAAGGAAAGCATTCCCCCTAAGATCAGGAACAAGACAAGGGTGTCTACTTTCTCCCACTACTATTCAACAGAGTTCTGGAAGTCCTAGCTGCAAAAATCAGAGAAGAGAAAGGAATAAAAGGAATTCAGATTGGAAAAGAAGAAGTAAAGTTCTCGCTGTTTGCAGATGGCATAATACTGTACATAGAAAACCCTAAAGATAGTATCAGAAAATTACTAGAGCTAATCAGTGAATTTAGGAAAGTTGCAGGATACAAAATCAATATACAAAAATCACTTGCATTTCTATATGGTAACAATGGAAAATCAGAAAGAGAAATTAAGGCTGGCACAGAGAAATTTTGTGCTGGCACAAAAACAGAAATATAGACCAATGGAACACGATAGAAAGCCCATAAATAAACCCATCTACCTATGGGTACCTTATTTTCAACAAAGAAGGCAAGAATATACAATAGGGCAAAGACAGCCTCTTCAATAAATGGTGCTGGGAAAACTGGACAGCTACATGGAAAAGTATGAAATTAGAACACTTCCTAACACCATGCACATAGATAAACTTGACATGGATTGAAGACCTAAATGTAAGACGAGAAACTGTAAAACTCTTAGAGTAAAACATAGGCAGAACACTCAATGACATATATCAAAGTAAAATCCTCTATGTCCTAGAGTAATGGAAATAAAAACAAAAGTAAACAAGTGGGACCTGATTAACCTTTTGCACAGTAAAGGAAACTATTAGCAAGGTGAAAAGCCAACCCTCAGAATGGGAGAACATAATAGCAAGTGAAACACTGACAAAGGATTAATTTCCAAAATATACAAGCAGCTCATACAACTCAATACCAGAAAAACAAACAACCCAATCAAAAAGTGGGGAAAAGATATAAACAGACACTTCTCAAAAGAAGACATACAGATGACTAACAAACACATGAAAAGATGATCAACATTGCTCATTATTAGAGAAATGCAAATCAAAACTACAATGAGATATCACCTCACACTGGTCAGAATGGCCATCATTAAAAAGTCTACAAACAATAAATGCTGGAGAGGGTTTGGAGAAAAGGGAACCCTCTTGCACTGTTGGTGGGAATGTAAATTGATACAGCCACTATGGAAGACGGTATGGAGATTCCTTAAAAAACTAGGAATAAAACCACCATATGACCCAGCAATCCTACTCCTAGGCATATACCCTGAGGAAACCAAAATTGAAAGCTACACATGTATCTCATTGTTCATCACAGCACTATTTACAATAGCTAGAGCGTGGAAGCAACCTAGATGCCCATCAACAGATGAATGGATATAAAAGTTGTGGTACATATACACAATGGAATATTACTCATCCATAAAAAGAAACACATTTGAGTCAGTTTTAATGAGGTGGATGAACCTAGAGCCTATTATACAGAGTGAATTGAGTCAGAAAGAGAAAGATAAATACTGTATTCTAATGCATATATACAGAATCTAGAAAAACAGTAGGGAAGAATTTACTTACAGAGCAGCAATGGAGAAACAGACATAGAGAATAGACTTATGGACATGGGGAGAGGGGAGGAGAGGGTGAGATGTATGGAAAAAGTAACATGGAAACTGACATTACCATATGTAAAATAGATAGCCAACAGGAATTTGCTCTGTGGCTCAGGAAACTCAAACAGGGGCTCTGTATCAACCTAGCGGGGTGGGATGGGGAGGGAGATGGGAGGGAGTTTCAAAAGGGAGGGGATATATGTATACCTATGGCTGATTCATGTTGACGTTTGACAGAAAGCAGCAAAATTCTGTAAAGCAGTTATCCTTCAATAAAAATTAAATAAATTTTAAAAAAGAAACAGCAAAAATGATCAAAGATGGATATTAAAATTGATTCAAAATTCTTTCACTGAATTAATTAATCTTAAGGATTTTTTAAGAACTCATATCCCTTCTCTTATAATAATTAACAGTGTCTTGTGCTTTCCATTAATTATATTATTTGCGGGACTCAGAGAGAAACAAAATATACTATAATAGACTCACATAGCTGAGAGGAAAATCTAGATGTGTGTCTGAGATACTGTGCTTAACCTTACATATTAAAAATCCTTACCTATTCAAAGTACTGTTTCCGTCTCAGCTTCTATAAAAGTCCAATGCAAATACCTGTGCTTTCTTTTTTGCTCCCTGGAGGAAGGTGAATAACATTGACAAAACCTTTGCTTCTTTACATTTCCTCTCAGGTGGCACTTTGGTCATTGTCTTATAGCTGAACCAGATCGAGGAACTAGGAAGTCCTTGTGAATACATGAAAGGACAATTGTCATCTTTCCCCTCTTGAAAAAGGAGTCCTTCAACACAGCATGATTTACTTTCTGTTTACGACAATAGCTGCATGAATGCATCATACAGGCATTAATGTCAATTAAGGCATAAATCACAGACACACATGGACTGAGAGAGAGAAAGGCTGCTATTTTAGGCAGACGGGGTCTTTGTATGCTCACTGCCCTGCAGGGGCTAGCAGAACTAATTCTGTCAAGGCTCAGTTGAGTTTGACATGACTGCCTTCACAAGAAAGTTACAAAGGTCATATGATGCACTATGTAGCTCTGGGAAGCTTAGCAAGACCAATCTGGACCAATTCTGTCAAAAGAACATCGAAGTAACCTAGAAGAATAGGTCTTTGTAAAGGAGTTTATGAGACTTGGGAAGGGGGAGACAGAGAAGGCTATATGTCAAACTATTCCTCTCCCTGAATTAAAATTGCACTTTGCTACCTTTGCAAAATATAGCTTTGCTATTCAGAAGAAGAGAAGCCCAGCATTAACTTAGAGATACAATAAAAAAATAATCAGGACGTTTGGGGTGGTTTTCATCAAATTCACAGGCTGAAATTTTGAGTTCTCTTCTTGCAGCCCAGAGAATTTCTTGGCTCTCTGATCTCTGGAGGGAAGGGAGAACATTTCTCAGTTCACTGTTTTTGAGGTCATTAATTTGATGGCTACAATCAGAGCAGCCTCTGCCAAAGAGGAAGTAAAATGTACAGAGCAAATATAGCAATGATTCTTAGCCAGAAAAGCAAACAATGTCAACAACTTACCAAGATACAGGTGATTTTTCTATTCAAGTGAAAAATATATATAAGTTTTTCTTAGCCCATTTGATAACGATTCCAAGCAGACAAACTAGGTTTACTAAGTTTTCGCCGAAAGCTTTGTTGAAGAATGAAGTGCCTTGATGTTTGAACATCAGGCATAGTTAATAGGGCATGGCTAGTCACTGCCTCTCTCCTCCCACCATGGACCACACAAGGGAATCACTGTTTCCAGAACAGAGACTTAGAAATGTAAACAACCACAAGAACTAGTGCTGGTAGGAAACTTGAATTGCAACTGATACATTTCTTGAGGCTCAGTATGGGTAATTCAGAGTTACAACTCCAGGAAATCAATTTCAGGGGTCCCATAACTGCAGATATACAGATGATACCACTCTAATGGCAGAAATTAAAGAGGTGCTAAAGAGCCTCTTGATGAAGGTAAAAGAGGGGAGTGAAAAAGCTGGCTTAAAACTCAACATTCAAAAAACTAAGATTATAGCATTCAGCCCCATCATTTCATGGCAAATAGACAGGGAAAAAATGGAAACAGTGGCAGATTTTATTTTTTGGGCTCCCAAGTCACTGCAGATGGTGAATGCAGCCATGAAATTAAAAGATATTTGCTCCTTGGAAGGAAAGCTATGACAAACCTAGACTGTGTATTAAAAAGCAGAGACATCATTTTGCCAACAAAGGTCCATAGAGTCAAAGCTATAGTTTTTCCAGTAGTCATGTATGGATGTGAGAGTTGAACCATTAAGAAGACTGAGTGCCGAAGAATTGATACTTTCCAGCTGTGGTGCTAGAGAAGACACTTGAGAGTCCCTTAGACAGCAAGGAGATCAACTAATCAATCCTACAGGAAATCAACCATGAATATTCACTGGAAGGACTGAAGTTGAAGCTGAAGTTCCAGTACTTTGGCCACCTGATGCAAAAAGCGAATTCATTGGAAAAGACCCTGATACTGGGAAAGATTGAGGGCAAGAGAAGGGGGTGACAGAGAATGAGATAGTTGGATGGCATCATTGACTCAATAGACATGAATTTGAGCAAACTCTGGGAGACAGTGAAGGATGGGGAAGCTTGGCATGCTGTGGTTCATGGGGTTGCAAAGAGTTGGACGTGACTTAGTGACTGAACAACAACAATGTTTGAGATTCATCTCCAGGAGTGGGACCAGGTTCCCATGGTAACTATCAGAGAAAAATGCTTTTGGTTGTATGGTGGTGGGGTGAGCTAGGAACCAATTTGAAATTCGCCACATCACCGTGTCCCTCTTAACAAGGCCTGTCCTTAAGAGAAGCTAGTTGACCAGAGCCTAACCTGCTGGGGTATTATCACAGCCTAATGCTGACTCATTGGAAAAGACCCTGATGCTGGGAGGGATTGGGGGAAGGAGGAGAAGGGGACCACAGAGGATGAGATGGCTGGATGGCATCACCGACTTGATGGGCATGAGTTTGAGTAAACTCCAGGAATTGGTGTTGGACAGGGAGGCCTGGCGTGCTGCGATTCATGGGCTCGCACAGTCAGACACGACTGAGCAACTGAACTGAACTGAACTGAACTGACTCAAGGGAAGGAAAATACCCAACTCTAGTTTCATCCTGTTCAGCTTAATGGGGTAGGAAAATGAAAAAAATAAAAAAAACCGAAAAACAGAAACAAATATAGACGGAAAATTCCTCAACAAAATACTAGCAAACTGAATCCACCAGCATAACAAATTGACTGTATACCATGATGGAGAGGGATTTTTTTTTTCCCCTTAGCAATGTAAAGATGGTTCAACAACAACAACAAAAAAATCAGCAAACATGATACATCACATAATAAAATTAAGAAAACATTTATCATCATAATCAATGTAGGAAAAATTTTGACACCTTTTAATAAAAAAAAAAATACCCAACACTGTACAAGCTAGAAACATAAAGACAATTCCTCAAGTTAAATAATCAGGATGACAATATTAGCCTTCAAGTTGGTTGTTCCATGTCTGATTCCAACTGTTGCTTCTTGACCTGCATACAGGTTTCTCAGGAGGCAGGTAAGGTGGTCTGTTACTTTCATCTCTTTAAGAATTTTCCACAGTTTGTTATGATAAACACCGTCAATGAAACAGAAATAGATAATTTTCTGAAATTTCCTTGCTTTCTCTATGACCCAACTGATGTTGGTGATTTGATTCCTGGTTCCTCTACCTTTTCTAAATCCAGCTTGTACATCTGGAAGTTCTTGGTTCACGTACTGTTGAAGTCTAGCTTGAAGGATTTTGAGCATTACTTTGGGAGCATGTAAAATGAGTGCAATTGTATGATAGCTTGAATATTCATTGGCATTGCCCTTCTTTGGGACTGGAATGAAAACTGAAGTTTTCCAGTCCTTTGACCATTTCTGAGTTTTCCAAATTTGCTGGCATATTGAGTTCAGCACTTTCACAGCATCATGTTTTACAATTTAAATAGCTCAGCAGGAATCCCATCACCTCCACTAGCATTGTAGGAATGCTTTCTGAGACCCACTTGACTCACATTCCAGGATGTCTGGTTCTACGTGACTGACCACACTGTTATAGTTATTTGTATCACTAAGACCTTTTTTGTATAGTTCTTCTGTGTAATCTTGCCACCTCTTCTTAATCTCTTCAGCTTCTGTTAGCTCCTTACAATCTTTTTTCTTTTATTGTGCCCATCTTTGCATAAAATTTTCCCTTGATATTAGTATCGCCAATTTTCTTAAAGATATTTCTAGCTTTTCCCATTCCATTGTTTTCCTCTATTTCTCTGCATTGTTCACTTAAGAAGGCATTCTTATCTCTCCTTGCTGTTCTCTGGAATTCTGTATTTAGTTGGGTATATTTTTCCATTTCTCCCTTGCCTTTCACTTCTTGAAGCAACAACAGAGAAAGGTGAAGGGAATTACCAGGTCGATGTTGAAGAAAGGGAGGTCTGGCCCAGGACAAATTGGGACAGAAGGAAAGTTAAGAGTGTTTCTTCAGGAAGATGAATTTGGTACAATCTGTCTTTGAACTTATTGAGAGAAATTTATATGACTGGAAAGAATTGGGGTTTGAATTTCAAGGATATTATATACTAAAGGAAAAAAAAATCATTAATCTTAGGGAATACAAAATGCTCTTTAGGAAAAGAAGATAATAGAAAACAGTTCATGACTCATTTGTTGGATAATTGTCAATATAAATTACATAATTATAATAATGTAAATATTAAATGCTGCTCCATCGAGAGTTATAGCATAAAAGAATAAATATTTGGGAACCGTAAAATTTGGACTGAGGAGATGAAGAAGATGAAATGCTTATTTCTATATTGGGAAACCTATAAATAATGCCTAAAACTTACAAAGGAAAGAAGTACCCATGCAAGCATGTTTTTTAGAGATTCTAACTAAATTTCAAAATAATCCCTTAAAACAGTTGCAAATAGTTACTACTAGGAAAGCAGAAATTCAGGATAAGGAAAGTGGCTCGAGACTGCTCTTTATCTTAAAGATCATAAAATTAAAAACTCAAACTGTGTGTATGCATTAATTCAAACAAAATGAACATTTAAAGTAGTTTGATAAGCAAATATAGTAGAGCTAGATTTTGCCACAGGAAAGTAAGGCAGAACTTGGACAAAACAGGTACCTGAAAACAACACAGGTCATTGACTTTTATTTTGATCACTGAAAGATGGTACTTTTCAGAGGAAAAGCAAGGATCAAGGATGACGAACTTCATGGCTCCTTTCTCAGAGAAAATGATTGTGAATTTCAATGGGATACACTTTTGAAAACATATAGCTATTTTATTTAGAGATAAAAAAAAAAATGTGTGGCAGGATAAAGAAATGAATGAAACAGAGTGAAATGCCAAGACAGTATCTGCTAGTTTTGAAGGAGAAAAGTTGGATTCCAGTTAAACTTCCTATTTTTCACACTGAAGGCAAATATTTAAAGTTCTTGACGTTATTTGGAGGAAAAAAAAAATTAGCTTTTGAAGATGTTAGCGTTTTTGCAACTGCCTGTTTAGATGAATTGAAGTGCTAAATAATATAATTCTGAGAAAAAGTACCACCATCACTACTATTACCCTGAAAGATGACTGTCATCAGTTCTTACCAGATGTATTTTTAAAAACTTCTCTTCTGTTTGACACACTCATCACAATATATATGATCATAAAGTCAGTGATTTATTAAGGTGTATTACCTGTCACATAAAATTAACTTAGTAAATGATGCTAATGCTACTGTGATCTTCTGTTTTGACTTCCAAAATAAATTATTTCCTGTTTTAACATATTTAATTTTTCTATAGATTCTTTCCCAAAAAAGTTTCTGAAGTATCTAGTTGACATTGTATACCTATTTCAATACACAGGATGTTGACATCTAAATAAACTTTTATTAAGATTATGAACAAGGCAGAATGTAAAAGCATTGCTATGGCACTTTATTTCCATTTTCAAAAATCTGATGGTTACACAGTATAGTGTAACTGTAAAAATCATTCTGAAAATGATCACAAACTTACTATACATCTAAGAATAATTCATGTTAACTCTTCCAAAATCACTCAGAAGGTATCTTACAAATATCCCATGAGGTCTTTGTGCTTTAGCTTTTTTTATCTCTAAAGTGTGGTCACTGAAAATCTTTTTTATTTTTCCTTCTAACTTGGTCTGCTTTGAACTCTAATATTTTACACCAAGCTACATTAATAGAAGGTAATTTGATGATATTATTGAAGCTTCTTCATATCATCTACTCTTTGCCTACTGTCCAACCACATTAGATTTCCTGCTTTCATTGTCTATCCCTTCCTCTATAATTTCTCACTGTATAGTGGAAGACACACATTTTTCCTCAGTGTTTAATTCCAGGAACACTCTCAGGAAGGCAAATCACAGCATCCCTCTCTCAACTGCCCAAGTAACTTCCAATTAAAATTGTAATCTTTTATCTCTTCTTCACTAGCTTATCAACTTCATAAGCAAAATAACTTGGTGTCCTTCATTGAATTCTATAATCCTGCACATAGTGGGCTCAAAGTTTTAATATTAAATATCATGAATAAAAGTGTGCTAAAAATATGTTTTATTTGTATAGCACAAGAATATATATTAGATTTTACCTTTTTTCCCCCACCCTGCAAAGGGATGGGATTGGGTGGGTGGCATGAAGAGAGTCCTTACAGTAAACTTGACATAGATGCCAAAACTAAAGTCAGCAGAGACTGTGATGTGCCCTGGATTGGCCCACTAATTAATAAAGGCAGGCTGTAGATGTTGGAATCCTAGTGGGGAGCCATCATCATTCATGTATTTCCTTCTTGGCATTGGCCACCTCCACCACTGGTTCTTTCCCATTTTCCTAATGTTCAAACACCTTCCAGATGCAAAAAGAAAGAGGGGATCAAATGAAAGCAAATTTCCTTTGGGTCTCTGTAGATCCCAAAGAATTCCATTGGTCCTGAGTTACAACTAAGTTCTTCAGCATAAACCTTTCACATCTTTACCCTGGAACTGCAGACGGCTCCTTTGCTCCCCCTCTGCCCCCAACGCACAACATCCAACAGGTTCTTTTGCTGAAAACCACATGTCCAGGTGCTTAATCAAAACATTTTGTTTTTCTTTTCCCAAATTCTGCTAATTGTCCTTGGAGAGTCTCTGTTTCCCAAACCCTTTATTTTTTTTTTAAAATTTATTTATTTATTTATTTTTTTGGTCATACATTGATATGAATCAGCCATAGATTTACACGTATTCCCCATCCCGATCCCCCCTCCCACCTCCCTCTCCACCTGATTCCTCTGGGTCTTCCCAGTGCACCAGGCCCGAGCACTTGTCTCATGCATCCCACCTGGGCTGGTGATCTGTTTCACCATAGATAGTATACATGCTGTTCTTTTGAAATATCCCACCCTCACATTCTCCCACAGAGTTCAAAAGTCTGTTCTGTATTTCTGTGTCTCTTTTTCCGTTTTGCATATAGGAAACCCTTTAAAATACATTCTTTGTTCAATTTCTTTGAAGCAGTTGCTTTGCAGACTCCACTCAGTATCAGTTAAAAGAGAGTAATTTTCAGTTCCTTCAGATCTCTTGGTTCATTTCAATAGACTAGAATTAAAGTGAAATTTAAAGATTTTAATTATTTTACAGATATTTAGGTGATCAAATAAACATCTGATTTTATTTTTATAAGAAAACTGCAGATAATTTCAGCTTAGAAGAATTGAAAATTTATTTTTTTACTCAAATTATCTATATAATTGCATCAACTAACTTTTCCCTTCAGAGGCTGGAGATGGAGATGTGGGGACAAGTGGAAAGGGAGACTTACACATTGATTGATAATAAAATTACAACTATAATTTAATGCTATATTAAATTTCACTGAAATTATAATCATTTTGAGATTGGAATGAAATTAGTAACCCACACATTTTATGTCAAGTAGAAATAACAGTTCTTCCTCCCAAATCTCAGTGTAAATTTTGTTTCTGTCAACTATTTTGGAAGCTTGGATATTACTTTCAGATTCATTCTCTGTGCACAGAAACACACTTTTGATAAAAATTCTCTTTTAAGTCTATCTGAGTTTCTCTACAGTGATGGATATTTAATCACAAAGTCAGCCATTAAAAATCATCACCATCTTTCTACTTTCCAACATGTATGCTTAATTTGGAGATTTGCAAAACAGAATGGTTAATGCAGCTGAAACTTGGACAAATCTAATAATTGTTAGTATTATAACTCGTTTTCATAATTGATTATGAGCAGAATTTTAAATGCATGTATGCAAATTTGAATAATATATCTAATAAGTGATACTATATGGATTATAGTTTTACCTTTCTTTGATATTGGAAATACTTCAAAAAAAGATTTTGGTTAAACTAGGTGATTGCTTTAATATTCCATGTTGCTTATATTTGTGAAAGTATTACATTTTTAAAAAATACAAACCAATAAGATAGAAAATCCAAGCAAACAGATAGCAAACTGGTTTCAAATATAAATAGTAAATAAAGAATAGATATGGATCAATTACCCATTATTTGATTAAAATTCAATTTTTAAATAAGTACATAAAAATGGTTTAATTTATAAATGTTGGTGCTTTCCTGGTGGCTCAGATGATAAAAAATCTGCCTGCAGAGCAGGAAACCCAGGTTTGAATATTATGGAATAAAACAGCATATGACAAAATATGAACTAATATATTCCTGTGAAAACTATAAGAAAAAGTTGAACAAATCAGTAGAAATATGGACAAATACATACTCTACATATTAATGGTCAGTAATGGTAAGTATATTCAAAGTTTCTAGTGAAAACAAATGCAGCGTAAAGTTGGTGGGCTCTTTATATTTTTTTTGGAGGTAATAAACAATATGTATCCAAATGTTGCATGCATCTCACCTATGATAATCTCACTTACAGAAACTTACCCTAAAGAAGTAATTATAAAACTTTGAAAACACACACATATCTCCATAGTAGATAAATAGAATCTTGAGTATTGTTAATATATCTATTTCTTTAGATGTTTGCTGAGTCTCTTAAGATGAAGAAAACATTTCCAAAAAATAGTACATGTATTGCTCCTAAAGTATAGTAGCAAAACTGGAGAATATAGGACATATTCAGGTCAATAGAATGAACTATTTTAGAAATTATTAGAAATTGGCTGATTGTACTTTTGGCCTTAACTAGATTTTAAAGTCTATTACACTGGGACTTGATATTCATATGGCTATAAGTTGCTTAAAAGGCATGGCATTTAAAATAATCTCTTTATCCCCATGTGTGTTCCATTCTTAATTTAGAACACTGCTCTCATTTTGGGTACTTCTATATGGGGATACAAGCAGCATATGCTAGGTGTTCCAATTATTATGTTTTTTAAAGCAAAAAGAAAATAGGGGAAGATAAAGCATATCAGAATAGTGTTTATCCCTGAAAGGAGACATGATCATGAGCTGGTAGGGGCACACAGAAATAGATTCAACAAAGCTGGTAAAATCTAATATTAAGCTTGCTGATAGGTTCCTTTTATTATTTAGCTTAATTATTTAGCTTAATATTACATGCATTTTTATACACCTAACTATAAGGTGCTTAGTCACATAATCGTGTCTAACTCTTTGTGACCTCACAGACTGTAGTTCACCAGTGTAGAAACACCAGTGTTTCTCCAGACAAGAATACTGGAGTGGGTTGTCATTTTCTCCTCCAGAGGATCTTCCCAACCCAGGGATCGAACCCACATCTCCTGTGTCTCCTGAATTGCAGGGGATTTCTTTACCACTGAGACACTGGAGAAGCCATCTAACCATATAAATTCAAGTTAAAATGAAAGAAGGTAACCCTATAAGTATCAACGTTTCCATTTAGGAAAAGACATGCGTTTGTAATTCTTTGCAATTTAGTAATACTTTAAATTATAATGGTGAATAGTAATAATCAGAATGAAACCAAACAAATCCAATAGTTAAATGGGTACAAATTTGCTAAAAATATGGTTCATATTTACCTGAATGGATTAATAGTGGCCCAATAGTCAAAAAGAGAAAAAAAATTTTTTTAATAGTATAGGATATTGTATGATTAACACAGGAAATGATGCTCTTGAATTCTTCAAGTGGAAAGAGTTTAGCATAATTGGGCACTAGTTAGGATAATGTGTCATTGAAACATCTTATTTGTATGACTACTAATTGGCACCGACATCCACTTCAGATAGGGTCTTTCCCCTAGAAATACAGGAAACCATAGATCTAGCAGTAGGTTCAAAGTCATGGAAGTCAACAAAGACAACGAAGTCTGAACACCTTTGTTGGAACATTTTTCTATTAATCCTCAGGGTGGGGACACTTTCTTTCCTAATTCTGCATAACCTCAAAGTTAAGAATTTTAACAGTTCTGCAGATCTGGGGAGAGAAGAATATATAAGACACACCTTACAAAATATAAAATGAGAGTAGCAGGTTTATTTGACCCCCAAATCTGCAGTCATAATAACTGGGCTACATTTTCCCCTTGGGTATGATTAGGAGGGACGGCAAATGATGAAGATGTGGTCCTATCTCAGAGACTTTGGAAAATATCCCAGATCTCCCCAACCCAGGGACTGAACCTAGGTCTCCTCCATTGCAGGTGAATTCTTTATCTTATGAGCCACCAGGGAAGCCCAACAATACTGGAGTGGGTAGCCTATCCCTTCTCCAGGGGATCTTCCTGACCCAGGAATTGAACCCAGGGTTTCCTACATTGCAGGCAGATTCTTTACCAGCTAAGCTAACAGGGAAGACCCTTAAAAAGAAAACACTCATACCATTTCTAAAATTCATTTGTTTAAAAATTTTCCTAGGTCATCCTTATTGCTAGGAAGTCAAGGACCTTTGGGAAATGAACAACCAGTCCTTCAATAAGGACCTAAGGAGTCAGCCTGCACTGAAGGGGAACAGGTCAATAAAGTACTAAGGTGAGGAAGTATAGTGTGTGGATTTCATTTTAGGACCAGTGACATTATCTCGGAGAACGCAATGGCAACCCACTCCAGTTTTCTTGCCTGGAGAATCCCAGGGAAGGGGGAGCCTGGTAGGCTGCAGTCCATGGGGTCGCTAAGAGTCGGACATGACTGAGTGACTTCACTTTCACTTTTCCCTTTCATGCATTGGAGAAGGAAATGGCAACCCACTCCAGTGTTCTTCCCTGGAGAATCCCAGGGAAGGCGGAGCCTGGTGGGCTGCCGTCTATGGCAGCACAGAGTCGGACCCAACTGAAGTGACTTAGCAGCAGCAGCAGCAGCAGACATTATCTCAAAGTAAATGAAAGTGAACAAATCCCATTCTTCAATATCGGTCTCACTCTCTTATTCTCTTTACTCAGTTCTTGGGCTTCCCAGGTGGCTGAATGGTAAAGAACCCACCTGCCAATGCAGAAGACTTGGATTCAATCCCTGGGCCAGGAATATACCCTGGAGAGGAAAATGCCAAGCCACTCCAGTATTCTTGCTGGGAAAATCCTGTGGACAAAGAAGCTTGGTGGGCTGCAGCCCATGGGGTTGCAAATAGTTGGACATGACTGAAAGACTAAATAACAACAACCCATTTTTACATAAAGTGATTCAGAATCATGGGAGTTGTAAGTATTATGACTGAAAATGATCTTAGGCATCCTGTAAGCCACAAACTTGACCTGAAAAACAAGAAAATTGGGACCCAGAGAGATGAAGGTATTTGTCAAAGCCACAGAGTATCATAGATCCTGGGCTCCCTGTGGCAATTGTTCTTTTCCCTAATAACTAAACTTTTAATCCTTTTATCTTTACTGTGTCCACAAGCTCATAAAGAACTTTCTAATTTATCTGCTTCACTGTTTACACAGTAGATATTCTATGAAAATGATTATTATACATGTGTGCATGCTCAGTCTCTTCAGTCGTGTCCAAACTTTTGTGAGCCCATGGACTGTAGCCTGTCAGGCTCCTCTGTCTAAAGGATTTTCCTGGAAGTGGGTTGGCATGCCCTTCTCCAGGGACTCTTCCTGACCCAGGGATTGAACCCACGTCTCTGGCATTGGTGGCTTTACCACTGAGCCACCTGGGACATGCTTGTATGCAATGTTTATTTATTGGTAGAAACTGTGAAAGATTTTTCATATCATGTGCAAGGCATTTTTTTTCCCAAGATAAAACAATCTTTCCACCCATACTGCTTTGTAAATAGCTGCTCAAAAGCAGTAATGGGGACTGCAGAAATAAGTGAATTGTTCTCATCTAATCATATCTGTGTCATAAGTTGGAAAATTGTTTTGAAGTTTAGAGCTCCCCTTTGAATAGCAATGATGCCTAGGCTAGTGAAGATTAAACTGCAGCATTAGAAACTATAAGTGGTTTCCAGCCCTTGGAGACAGTTGCAGATGGGTATAGCTATCTACTATATCCTGAAGACCTCGAGGGAAACAATGATTTGAAGAACATTAAAGTACTTTCATTATTTTAAAATAAAACCATCCAAGGTAGTTTTTTATCCTATTTCCATCCCAACCCTCTTTATGTCCATAAGAATAATATGGACTGAAGTGGGAATAGAAAATATGACATACTCATGCAGGAAGCTGTACAGTGTTTTTTAAAATACATCTCTACTATATACAAAATGTGTAACTATTCAGGACCTACTGAATAGCACAGGGAACTCTGTTCAGTACTCTGTAATGACCTACATGGAAATATAATGTAAAAAAGTGGATCTATGTATATGTATAACTGATCCACTTTGCTTTATAGCAGAAACTAACACAACGTTGTAAATCAATTACACTCCAATAAAAATTTTAAAAGTAAATAAAAAATAAGTGCATTTCTTCCATATCGCTCCATCAAAGGCACACTTTTAAAGATAGTGAGCACATTTATAAAAGGATCTATTGTTCAATTTTTTCAGAGTTTCTATCTTGAGTGAGGCATTATCTGTAAGGCTGTCAGTAGCTCAGCAGATGTATTCTGTTCCATCAATCTCTGGACTGCTCTCAAGAATGCTACAGGGATGGGAATACCCATCAGCTGGCAAGCCTCTGCTCAATGTGGGAGCAAACATGAAAAGGATTCACAAGTGTTTCCTTTAAACTCTCTTTTTCTACATAGGTTAACTTGAAATGACCTAGATATTATAGAGTGATGGTTTTATATTTTATTGTCCTGTAGACATTTCAACAAAGCCAATGTTTTATGTCTTGCACAGTCATGATGGGAATGAAGTGGTAAGGTTTTATTTTTATTAGAATCAGATAGTTTTTGTTGTCTCTGACAGCCTTGAACTCAATAGTGTGCCATACTGAATGATAATATCTTTAACATGATAACCCCTCACTGTTGTAACACCAGATGAACTTGAAATGAGGGACTGAATGGAATAATTTCATTCTGAGAGAAACTTTGAAGCAAAGCAATCTTGAGCTATTCTGTGAAGTGGTGCTCTGTTTTCAGTAGAATTTTCGGACACATGTTAAGGTATTTTCTATAAAATTCTTGTTTCATCTCTTCACTGTACTTAGGAAACTATTGCTTACTAGGCACTTTGAAAATCAAAGGAAAAGGAGAATGTTGATATAGAGAAGGATACCTCATCACTATTACCTGTGTATTAGTTGGGTATTCAAGTACTGTTTCTATGAAGGCAAAACCCCAACAAATACCTCCAACTCTGACCTCTTCCCTTAAGTATCTAATAAGCCATCTACTTAGATGTTACAAAAATCTCTATTCCATTGTCCCAAACCTACATGTCTCCACTGAACCAGATGGTTTCTCTTAAATCTCTGATTCTCTCTACAGCATTACAATTTTTAAGGTCATCCAAGATTTTTTGGAGTTTTCTTTCTGCTGTGAAGTAAACTCTCCCCACTGTGACAACTAAATAATTTCCAAGATCCGTTCAAGCTACTCTTACACTCATATCCATTACATTTTTTTGCATTTCTACCATTGCAATCTGGACTTCGCTGATGGCTCAGACAGTAAAGAATCCTCCTGTAATGCAGGAGATCCAGATTTGTTCCCTGGTTCTGGAAGATCCCAGATCTTCTTCCCTTGGAGAAGGGAATGGCTACCCACTCCAATATTCTTCCCTGGAGAATCATGTCTTCTGGAGAACTGTGTGTCCTGGAGAATTCTGTCTAACTTTTGGAACTCCTTAAAGAGAACGTCCACCAAGTACTACCAATAATCTACTCTTACTATAAACTTTCTTCTGAGCTTCCCAGGCAGTGCTAGTGGTAAAGAACCCACCTGCCAATACAGGAGACATAAGATACAGGAGTTCCATCCCTGGATGGGGAAGATCTGCTGGAGGAGGGCAAATGAACCCACTCCATATTCTTGCCTGGAGAATCACATAGACAGAGCAGCCTGGCAGGCTACAGTCCACGGAGTTGTAAAGAGTCAGACATGACTGAAGTGACTTAGCACACACCATTGCAACAACCTCTGTAACACTTCTCAGTGGTTATATACAGCATTTTTCTGTTTTTCTTTTAGTTTTATTGAGATAATATTAACATACAGTACTATATGAATTTAAGATGTGCAACATAATGACTTGATTTACATACATCACAAAGTGATTATGGCAAATTTAGTGAACATTTATCATCTCATATATATAGCAATTTTATATGCTTAATTATATATATATATAATTAAGCAAACAGAATTTTTTTCTTGTGATGAAAACATTTAGGATTCACTCTCTTAATAACTTTCATCTATAAAATACGTTGTTCAATCACTAAGTCATGTCCAACTCTGGGACAACATGGACTGCAGCACACCAGGCTCCCCTGTCCCTCATTGTCTCTGAGTTTGTTCAAATTCATTTCCATTGAGTCAGTGATGCTATCTAACCATTTCATCCTCTGCTGCTCGCTTCTTTTGCTTTCAATCTTTCCCAGCATCAGGGTCTTTTCCAATGAGTCGGCTTTTTGCATCAGATGGTAAAAGTATTGAAGCTTCAGCATCAGTCCCTCCAATGAATATCCAGAGTTGATTTCCTTTAGGATTGACTGGTTTAGTCTCCTTGCAATTCAAGTGTTTCTCACCACAATTTGAAAACATCAGTTCTTTGGTGCTCAGCCTTATTTAAGGTCCAACTTTCACATCCATACATGACTACTGGAAAACCCATAGCTTTGACTACATGTACCTTCATCAGCAAACTGATATCTATGTTTTTTAACATGCTGTCTAGGTTTGTCATAGCTTTCCTTCAAAAGATGAAGCATCTTTTAATTTCATGGCTGCAATTACTGTTCACATTGATTTTGGAGCCCAAGACATAAAATCTGTCACGGCTTCCACTTTTTCCCCTTCTATTTGCCATGAAGTAAAGGTATCAGATGCCATGATCTTAGTTTTTTTTTTTTTTTCAATGTTGAGTTTCAAGCCAGCTTTTCACTCTCCTCTTTAACCCTCAGGAAGCCCTTTAGTTCCACTTCACTTCCTCCATTAGGTTGGTATGTCTGCTTATCTGAGGTTGTTGATATTTTTCCTGTCAGTCTTGATTCCAGCTTGTGTTTCATCCAGCCTGGCATTTTGCATGATGTGCTCTGCAAAGAATTTAAATAAGCAAGGTGACAATATACAGCCTTGTCATACTCCTTTGCCAAGTTTTGAAACAGTCAGTTGTTTCATGTCTCATTCTAACTGTTGTTTCTTGACCCACATACAGGTTTCTCAGGAGACAAGTAAGATTGACTGGTACTCCCCTCTCTCTAAGTATTTTCCACAATTTGTTGTGATCCACAAAGGCTTTGTGGATAGTCAATGAAGCAGAAGTAGATATTTTTCTTGACTTCTCTTGCTTTCTCTATGATCCAATGAATGCTGTCAATTTGATCTCCATTTCCTCTGCCTTTTCTAAATCCAGCTTGTACATCTGAAAGTTCTTGGTCCACATACTGCTGACGTCTAACTTGAAGGATTTTGAGCATAACCTTGCTAGCAGCTGAACTCAACTGTACGGTAGTTTGAACATTCTTTAGCGTTGACCTTCTAGTGTTAATAATACTTATCATATTGTACATTACATCCCTGAGTTAGTAAAACAGAAGTATGTTTGTGCTAAGTGGTGTCTGACTCTTTGCAACCCCGTGAACTGTAGCACACCAGGCTCTTCTGTCCTTGGAATCCAGGCAAGAATACTGGAGTGGGTTGCCATTCCCTTCTCCAGAAGATCTTCCAGACCTGGGGATCAAACCTATGTCCCTTGTGTCTCCTGCATTAACAGATGGGTTCTTTAACACTAGCACCACCTAGGAAGCCCTAGTGCTTACTTATATTAGAGCTGAAAGTTTGTATCTTTTGATCATCTTCATCCAATTTGCCCCCACTCCCCTACCTCTGGTTACCACATACCTGATTTTTTTTTGAGTTTGTTTTGAGATAAAATTTATTTACATTATGTTAGTTTTTGTTTTACAGCAGGTTATATATTTATTGACCATATTCCCCACACCTTATATTATATACCTATAGTGAATTTATTTTTCAACTAGAAGCTTGTACCCCTTAATCTCCCTCACCTATTTCTTTCCTTCCTCCACCCCTCCCCTCTGGGAACCACCTATTTATTCTCTGTATCTATGATTCCTATTTCCCTTTTGTTATTTTTGTTCATTTGTTTTGTTTTTAGATTCCACATATAAGCAATATCATACAGTGTTTGTCTTCTTCTGCCTGACTTATTTCACTTAGTATAATTCTCTCTAGGCTCACCTATGTCTCAAATGTCAAGATTTCATTTTCTTTATGGTTGAATAATATTCCACTGTATATACAACATCTTCCTTATTCATTCATCTGTCAGTAGACAATGGGTTGCTTCCCTGTTTTATGTATTGTAAATAATGCCGCAGTGAACATACTGGTGCTTGTATCTTTTCTAACTAGTATTTCACAGGTGAAATTAAATTGTATTTTTTTTTTGACTTTAAATCATATATTTTTCTTCACTTTCCTAGAAAATTTGAGTCTTCCTTGTTATGCCTATCACTACATGTGACTACAAACCCACAAGGGAAAAGACAATGTTTCATTTAATGTTTAATATCTTCCATAAAGCTTCTCTCTTTCTCTCTCATCAGTCTCTGTCTGTCTGTGTGTCTGTCTATCTATCTGCCTACCTGCCTACCTATTTACTTAATTAGCTATCTATGGACATATCCGTTTCAAAGGCAGGTATGGCTCCGTCTCTTGTGGAGTCCCTGGGTCTTGCTGCACACAAAGTTTAGTTGATCCCTCCGAGGGTCTCTGGTGGGTGTGGGGTTTGATTCTAAACACAATTTTGTCCCTTCTACCATCTTTTTAGGGCTTCTCCTTTGCCCTTGGATGTGGGGTATCTTTTTTTGGTGCAACTCAACATTCTCCTGTTGATGGTTGTTCAGCGGTTAGTTGTAGTTTTTGAGTTCTCACAGGAGAAGATGAGCGCACATCTTTCTACTCTGCCATCTTATGAATTACTCAATGAGGCTTCCAGTAAGGCCCAGAGATGGACAAGAGTGAGTGTAGACCCAGTCAGTGTTCAAGAGGTTTCAGGAACACAGGAAGGTGAACAAGCAGGTACAGGTGAATTATCCTGTTCTTTCTCCCAGAAGGGGAAACATGCACCTTGCGTCCCTCAAGTCTGGCCTGGATTGCATCTGGTATTTCCGCTAGAAGCAATCTTTACCTGCCTCCTGCGAAATCTTTATGCAGGTCAAAAAGCAACAGTTAGAGCCAGACATGGAACAATGGACTGGTTCCAAATCAGGAAAGAACTACATCAAGGCTGTATGTTGTCACCTTACTTATTTAACTTACATGCAGAATACATCATGAGAAATGCTGGACAGGATGAAGCGCAAGCTGGAATCAAGATTGCCAGGAGAAATATCAATAACCTCAAATATGCAGATGACACGACCCTTATGGCAGAAAGTGAAGAGGACCTAAAGAGCCTCTTGATGAAAGTGAAAGAGGAGAGTGAAAACGCTGGCTTAAAACTCATATTCAGAAAACTAAGTCAAGGGCATTCTGTCCCATAACTTCATGGCAAATAGATGGGGAAACAATGGAAAGAGTAACAGACTTCATTTTCTTGGACTCAAAAATCACTGCAGATGGTGACAGCAGCCTTGAAATTAAAAGATGCTTGCTCCTTGGAAGAAAAGCTATGACAAACCTAGACAGCATATTAAAAAGCAGAGACATTATTTTGCCAACAGAGGTCTGTTTAGTCAAAGCTATGGTTTTTCCAGTAGTCATGTGTGGAGCTGAGAGTTGGACCAAAAAGAAAGTTGAGCAGCGAAGAATTAATACTTTTCAACTGTGGTGTTGGAGAAGACTCTTGAGAGTCCTTTGGACTGCAAGGAGATTCAACCAGTCCATCCTAAAGGAAATCAGTCCTGAATTTTCATTGGAAGGACTTATGCTGAAGCTGAAGCTCCAATACCTTGGCCACTTGATTTGAAGAACTGACTCATTAGAAAAGACCCTGATGCTGGGGAAAATTGAAGGCAGGAGGAGAAGTGGACAACAGAAGATGAGATCATTGGATGGCATCACTGACTCAATGGACATGAATTTGAGCAAGCTTCAGGAGTTGGTGATACACAAGGAAGCCTGGTGTGCTACAGTCCATGATGTCATAAAGAGTTGGACCTGACTGAGCAACTGAACTATATATCCATCTAATCATCTATCTATATATCCATCCATTTAATTATCTACTATCTAATTGTCTATCATTTATCTAATGTGTGTTAGTTGCTCTGTCATGATGCTCCTCTGTCCATGGAATTCTCCAGGCATGAATACTGAAGTCTGTTGCCATGTCCTACTCCAGGGAATCTTTCCAACCCAGGGATTGAACCCACATCTTCTGCATTGCAGGCAGATTCTTTACCATCTGAGCTACCAGGGAAGCCCCTTTCTATCTATCTCATCTATCATTTATTTTCCTTTCTTTCTTTATTTAGGTGTAATTGAAGCACAATAAAGTGTACATATGTAAAATGCATACTTTGCTCAGTTTTACCATCCATATAAGTCTATCACACCATCATCTTGTGAATCTTCCCATCTTCCCCATGTTCCCCTGAGAGACCCCGTCTATCCATCCCTCCCTCCAGCTCCATCTGCAGGCATCCACTGATGTGTGTTCAGTTACTTTTTTTAGATTATATTTTCTCAAATGTTATATAACAAAAATCATATAGTATGCCCTCTTTTTTAACCTAACATCCTCAACTCCGTGTAATAATTCTGAGTCTCATTCATATCACTGTATATAACCTATAATTCATTTCTGCTTGTTTTTAAATAATATTCCATTATATGAAGGTGTCATAATTTATCTTTTCCCATAAAATGGACGTTTGGGTTGTTTCCAGATTTTGGCTACTATGAATAAAGTTGCTAAGAACATTTATGCACAAGGCTTTCTCCAGATGTGTCTTCATGTGTCTTAGCTAAATGCTTAGGAACTGAAGAACTGTGTCATTGGATTTGTGTCGGTTTCACTTTTCGAGAAAATTCCAAACTGCTTTTCTGGGTGTGTGCCATTTTAAGTTCACTCCAGCAGCGTGTGAACATTCCAGTTCAAAATAGTCTCAACAACGCTTGATTTGACCAGTCTTGTTATAGTTACATACCTAATCAGTATGTATTGTTGTCTCAGCCTGTGGTTTTAATTTGGATTTCCATAACTGACTTTTGAGTGATTGAATCATAAAATCATCCTTAAATTCTGAATACAAGTCTTCTGTCTGATCTGTGTATCATGAATATCATTTCCTCTTGGCTTGCCTTTTAGTTCCCCTAAGGTTTCTTTTAAAGAGCAACATGTTTTAAAGCCCAATTTATCAATTTTCCTTTCATATTTTGAATTTTTAAATTACGCATAAGAAACATTTTCACCTCAAGATCATGGTAATTATCTAGTTTCATTTAGACTTTCTATAAATTAAAGTATGACATTTAGTTATATGTTTCCCTTGAAGTTAATTTTTCTTTATAGTGTTAAGTCAGAGATGGTGCTCTTGATTTCATTTTCCCAAAATGGAAATCCCATTGATCCAGCATCATCTGGTGAAAAGGCTTTCCTTACCCACTGAATTGTCTTGATATCTGTGCTTAAAATCAGTTAAACACATACAGGTGGGTCTATTTCCAGACACTCTGTACCCGTCATCAATTTATACAGTCTCTTCTTCACAATATCAGCTTACCTTAATTCCTCTGTATTTATAGAAATCTTAAAATTGAGTGTAAGTTAACCAACTCTGTTCATTTAAAAATACATACACATACATATAACTCCATGGCTGATTCATGTCAGTGTATGACAAAACCCACTACAATACTGTAAAGTAATTAGCCTCCAACTAATAAAAATAAATGAGAAAAAAAAGAAAAAAAAATAAGGATACCAATCATATTGGATTAAAGATCTATCCTATGCCAGTAAAAAAAAAAAATACATACACAGTATATTTATTACACATATTACAGGGTTTCCCTGATGGTTCAGTGGAAAAGAATCCATCTGCCAAGGGCTTGCTCCTTGGATTGGGGAGATTCCCTGGAGAAGGGAATGGCAACCCACTCCAGTATTCTTGCCTGGGAAATCTCATGGACAGAGGAGACTGGTGGGCTACAGTCAGTGGGGTGGTAAAACAGTTGGACACGACTGAGCGACTAAACAACACCACTAGCAATATATAACATGTATTACATATACAATTGCTTTGGTTATATTGATTATATATTTGGTTATATATTTTGATTTGGTGTTCCATAAGACTTCCCTGGTGGATCAGATGATAAAGAATCTGCCTGCAGTGTAGGAGACCTGAGTTCAGTCCCTGCATTGGGAAGATCCCATGGAGAAGGAAATAGCAAACCACACCAGTATTCTTGCCTGAACACTCCCAAGGACCGAGGAGCCTGGTGGGCTACAGCTCATGGGATCACAACAAGTTGGACAAGAATGAGCAACTAACACTTTCACTTTCATTTATATAAAATTATATAAAAAGTTTTTTGCATTTCCTTATATATTTTATAATCAGCTTTCAATCTGCTCAAAAAATTGTTGGAATTTTAACAAAAATTTTGTTGCTCCATTTCAGGATAATTGCCTTCTTAACTGTATTATATCATGTAACCTATGAATTTACTTTCCCTATTCTAGGTCTTCTGGGCTACATCATGGCAATGATTTTTTTGTTTGTTTGTTTTTGTATCTAATCTTGAACTATTAGATGTCCTTTGACAGAAATAGTCCTAAGTACTTTGTGTTTATGGTACTACTGTAAATTGCTTTTTTCTAATTTTTTCTAACTTTTTGGCCTATATAAGATAATGTAATTTTTTCCCATTAAAATGATGAATAAAGTGGTAAAAACAGCATTCTTATTTTCTGCCCTTTCTTGGGGAAAAAGTTAAACTCGATTAAAAGCTTATGAACTTCTTTTAAGTACAATTTTTAGGTGCAGGATTTTCATGAATACCCTTTAACAAGTGGAGGAAATTTTCTTTTACTATATTCTTAGTTTGCCAAGAGGTCTTTTTTTTTTTTTTTTCTTTTTCCCATGAATTTGTGTTGATTTTTAAAAAGAGCTTTTTTCCCTAACTCCACTGAACTCAGTTCAGTTCAGCTCAGTCACTCAATTGTGTTCGACTCTTTGCAACCCCATGGACTGCACACGCCAGTCCTCCCTCTCCTTCACTAACTCTGGGAGCTTACTCAAACTCCTGTCCATTGAGTCTGTGATGCCATTCAACCATCTCATCCTCTGTCGTCCCCTTCTCCTCCTGCCTTCAATCTTTCCCAGCATCAGGGTCATTTCAAATGAGTCAGCTCTTCACATCAGGTGGCCAAAGTATTGGAGCTTCAGCTTCAGCGTCAGTCCTTCTAATAAATATTCAGGATGGGCTGATTGGATCTCCTGGCGGTCCAAAGGACTCGCAAGAGTCTTCTCCAACACCACAGTTCAAAAGCATCAATTCTTCGGTGTTCAGCTTTCTTTATAGTCCAAATCTCACATCCACACATGGCTACTGAAACAATCATAGCTTTGACTAGACAGACCTTTGTTGGCAAAGTAATATCTCTGGTTTTTAATATGCTGTCTAGGTTGGTCATAACTTTTCTTCCAAGGAGCAAGTGTCTTTTAATTTCATGGGTGCTGTCACCATCTGCAGTGATTTTGGAGCCCTAAAAGATAAAGTCTGTCACAGTTTCCATTGTTTCCCCGTCTGTTTGCCATGAAGTTATGGGACCAGATGCCATCATCTAGTTTTCTGAATATTGAGCTTTAAGCCAACTTTTTCACTCTCCTCTTTCACTTTCATTAAGAGGCTCTCTAGTTCTTTTTCACTTTCTGCCATAAGGGTGGTGTCATCTGCATATCTGAGGTTATTGATATTTCTCCCAGCAATCTTGATTCCAGCTTGTGATTTATCCAGTCCAGCATTTATCATGATGCGCTCTGCATATAAGTTAAATAAGCAGGGTGACAATATACAGTCTTGACGTACTCCTTTTCCTATTTGGAACGAGTTTGTTGCTCCCTGCCAAGTTCTAACTGTTGCTTCCTGACTTACATGCCCAGGGCTTAAAATTTCAAGATTTACAAGACAAAACAAATAACACTGTTAAATATATATATATATATATATATATATATATATATATATATATATACACACACACACACACACATATACATACACACACACACACATATACATACACACACACACACATATATACACACACACACACATATACACATACACACACACACACATATATATACACACACACACACACATATATATACATACACACACACACACACATATATATATAGCTGCAAATTGCATGCAGATTGATGATGATATGAGTTTGTGGCCTGGGATTACAATCAGGAACCTCCAAACATCAATTTTGAAATCTTATCCATGGAGTGGACAGATTGCCTGGGACCTTCTCCCAACTGAGACTCCATATTGCTATGACACTGGAGTTCCAAGCTCTGTTTGAATCTGGATATTGGTCAAAATCTAATTTGGTGGTATACGTACTTACTCTCCTTTACTGTTCTACTTCTCTTTCCTATTAGTGATTGTTTATGTAAAGTAAGATAGATACTTCTTTTTAGATATTGATTCTCTTTTCTTTTAATGATTGTATACTGAAAGTGAGGTAGATAATTCTCTATTAAATATTAGAATTATTTATGTATAACGAGTGGCTTCTTTTGTTAACAAATCCTTCAAACTTGAAACTATCACCAAGCAAGCTTGCTTTGCTCACACTTATGCTATGTAATATATCTTTTTCAGAAATTGCAGGAAGACTCATTCCTTGACTCATTTTATAAGCCTGTATAAATTCAATACTGAAAACCTGGCAAAGATACTTTAAAAACAAAAATTTCAGAGCAATATCTCTCAAGAATAATCCTTAACAAAGTATCAGAGAACCAAATCCAACTATACCCAAAAAAGACACTAAAATATGTTCTAGCAGCATTTATCACAGGATAGCAGAGTTGATTTAACATTAAAACAAACAAACAGAAAAAGAAATCATTCAATAAAATTTAGCATACTAACAACAACAACAAAAAAGGAGTTGAGGGAAAAACCATCAGCAAAAACAAGACAGGGAGTGGACTGTGGCTTGGATCATGAACCGCTTATTGCCAATTCCAGACTTACATTGAAGGAAGTAGGGAAAACCACTAGACCACTCAGGTATGACCTAAGTCAAATCTCATATGATTATACAGTGGAAGTGATAAACAGATTCAAGGGATTAGATCTGATAGACATCATCCCCAAGAAAAAGAAATTCAAAAAGGCAAAATGGTTGTCTGAGGAGGCCTTACAAAGAGCTGTGAAAAGAAGAGAAGCCAAAAGGAAAGATATACCCATTTGAATAAAGAGTTCCAAAGTATAGCAAGGAGAGATAAGAAAGCCTTCCTCAGTGATCAATGCAAAAAAATAAAGGAAAACAATAGAATAGGAAAGACTAGAGATCTCTTCAAGAAAATTAGAGACAGCAAGGAAACTTTTCATGCAAAGATGGGCACAATAAAGGACAGAAATGGTATTGACCTAACAGAAGCAAAGGATATTAAGAAGAGGTGCAAGAACACACAGAAGAACTATACAAGAAAGATCTTCATGACCCAGATAACCACGATGGTGTGATCACTCACCAAGAGCCAGACATCCTGGAATGTGAAGTCAAGTGGGCCTTAGGAAGCATCACTATGAACAAAGCTAGTGGAGGTGATGGAATTCCAGTTGAGCTATTTCATATCCTAATAGATGATGCTATGAAAGTGCTGCACTCAATATGCCAGCAAATTTGGAAAACTCAGCAGGGGCCACAGGACTAGAAAAGGTCAGTTTTCATTCCAATCCCTAAGAAAGGCAACGCCAAAGAATGCTCAAACTACCGCACAATTGCACTCATCTCACACACTAGCAAACAAATGCTCAAAATTCTCCAAGCTTGGCATCAACAGTATATGAACTATGAACTTCCAGATGTTCAAACTGGATTTAGAAAAGGCAGAGGAAACAGAGGTCAAATTGCCAACAATCTGGGTCATCGAAAAAGCAGGACAGTTCCAGAAAAACATCTACTTCTGCTTTATTGACTATGTCAAAGCCTTTGACTGTGTGGATCACAACAAACTGTGGAAAATTCTTCAAGAGATGGGAATACCAGATCACCTGACCTGCCTCTTGAGAAATCTGTATGCAGGTCAAGAAGCAACAGTTAGAACTGGACATGGAACAACAGACTGGTTCCAAATCAGGAAAGGAGTAGGTCATGGCTGTATATTGTCACTCTGCTTATTTAACTTATATGCACAGTGCATGATGATAAATGCTGGACTGGATAAATCACAAGCTGGAATCAAGATTGCTGGGAGAAATACCAGTAACCTCAGATATGCAGATGACACCACCCTTATGGCAGAAAGTGAAAAAGAACTAGAGAGCCTCTTGATGAAAGTGAAAGAGGAGAGTGAAAAAGTTGGCTTAAAGCTCAATATTCAGAAAACTAGATGATGGCGTCTGGTCCCATAACTTCATGGCAAATAGATGGGGAAGCAATGGAAACCATGACAGACTTTATCTTTTAGGGCTCCAAAATCACTGCAGATGGTGACAGCACCCATGAAATTAAAAGACACTTGCTCCTTGGAAGAAAAGTTATGACCAACCTAGACAGCATATTAAAAACCAGAGATATTACTTTGCCAACAAAGGTCTGTCTAGTCAAAGGTATGGTTGTTTCAGTAGCCATGTGTGGATGTGAGATTTGGACTATAAAGAAAGCTGAACACCGAAGAATTGATGCTTTTGAACTGTGGTGTTGGAGAAGATTCTTGCGAGTCCTTTGGACTGCAAGGAGATCCAACCAGCCCATCCTAAAGGAAATGAGTCCTGAATATTTATTAGAAGGACTGACGCTGAAGCTGAAGCTCCAATACTTTGGCCACCTGTCTCATTTGAACTGACTCATTTGAAATGACCCTGATGCTGGGAAAGATTGAAGGCAGGAGGAGAAGGGGACGACAGAGGATGAGATGGTTGAATGGCATCACTGACTTGATGGACATGAGTTTGATTATACTCCGGGAGTTGAAGGACAGGGAGGCCTGGCATGCAGCAGTCCATGAGATTGCATAGAGTCAGATATGACTGAGGGACTGAACTGAACTGAACTGAACCCCCTATCTCATCTATGATGCCTTGGGGCTTGTGCTCACAGCAGGTAGGTCAGTGTCTAGGCAGGTCAGAAGCAAGGTCTGAGTCATGTAATGCTTTCTTGTCTCTGAAGCCTGAATAAGACTGCTGCCATTTAATTTCCCTAACAGTCGCTCTACTTTGTCTTTACATTGTACAATTTTATTTAGTTCTTTAAGTCAAACCTAGGTCGCGATTATTGATTTTTTTTATCTTTCCTACTTTTAATAAAACCATTTAACACTATAGTTTCCCTACTAAACACTGCTTAGCTACATTCCACAAACTTTGATGTGTTGTATTTGCATTATGACCTTGATTTCCCTTGTGATTTCATATTTAACCTCTGAATTACTTAGAATTATGTTGTTTACCTCACAGGTATTCTGAGTTTTCCTCTAAGTATTTTCTAATATTTTGTTCTTATTTTTGTATTAATTTTTATTAATTCAATGTAATTTTATTGCAGAAGAAGAATCCTTGAATTTAAGAGACTTGTTTTATTTTCAAGCCTGTGGTCTGTCTTAATCAAGACACACACGCTCTTGAGAAGAATAGACATTGTGGAGTTGGCTGTACATTAAGTTGGTTCATGTGCTGATCAGATCTTTTATGATTTTACAGATGGTTTTGGCTACTTGTTCTATCCATCACTTAGAGAATTATTAATATCTACTGTGATTGTGGGGCTTCCGTGGTGACTCAGACTGTAAAGACTCTACCTGCAATGCAGGAGACTCAGGTTCCGTCCCTGGGTTCGGGAGATCCCCTGGAGGAGGACATGGCAACCCACTCCATTATTCTTGCCTTGAGAATTCTATGGACAGAGGAGCCTCGTGGGCTATAGTCCAGGGGTTCGAAAAAAGTCCGACACTCTGAGCACTTTTTACTTTCACTGTGATTGTGGAATTGTCTGCTGTTGCCTTTGCTTCTGTTTTTATTCAACATATGTTGAGCTTCTATATTTAGGCATGGGCTAATTTAGCATTGTATGTGTTTCTAAAGATTTATTTTTTATCTTAAAGATCAATCCCTGTTTATCTGTGAGGAAATCTTTGGTCTCAAAGCCTATGGTATTAAATAATGAAACAGGAGTTCTGACTTCCTGGTGCTCCTCTTGGTATCATACATCTATTTCTGTCCATTGATTTTCAACTTTTATGGGCATCTTACAGTAAAATTTTCATTTTTGAAAAAGGCATTTGTCATGGTTTGTCTTTTATTGAGATATTTGAATCCTTACCATTTAACACTATGTTTGCTATATTTGGGTTTGACTCTATTACATTTATCTATGTTCTGTTTCTTTTCTCTGTTTTTGTTTCTTTGCTCCCAACCTTCTGCCTTATTTTGTACTATAAAAATATATTTAAATATTTCATCTTAATCTGTCGGCTTTTATGTTATATGTCATCAAACTTATTTTTTAGTAGTTGCTCTATGAAATATTAAATATCTAAAATGTAATTTTTTAAATATTTTATATCAAAATACAGAAACTTGCAAATATGTAGGTCATACCTAATTGGTTTTTGTCTAATAATTGTTATTTGTTAAATCTATATGTATTGATAACCACATTAGGCCATTTTGCTTTAATAGGCAACACATTTTTAATTTATAAAAAACAGAAGTCCTTATCCTAATTTTTGCATTTCTGTTGTTCTTCCTTCATATTTGCAGAACAAAGTTTCTTTTGGTATCATTTCTCTTGAGACTGAAAACCTTCCTTTAGTATTTCATGGAATGGCAACTTTACTGGGGATAAATTCTCTACACTTTTTTTTTTTTTTCAATCTGAATAAGTAGTTATTTTTCTTTATTCCTGAAGAATATGTTTGCTTGTTTTTCTTTTGAAAAGAAAATTTTCTTTCAACATTTCCATCATGCTCTTCCTCAGTCTTCTGGCCTCTATGGTTTATGATGAGAAATTTGTGGTCATTTGATTAAATGCTCCTCTGTAGGTAATGCACAATTTTCCTTAGCTGCTTTCAAGGCTTTTTGCATTTTTTTTTTTTTTTGTAGTTTGATTATGATATGATGCATCTAAAAGTCATGGTTTTTCTTTAAGTTTAATCTGTTTAGATTTTCTGAGTTTTTTCAATCTGTAAATTTCTTTGTTCTTCCAATCCAAGACATTTGTGGCCATTATGTATTAATATATCTTTTATGGTTCAGTCTCCTTATCCTCTCTTCTGGGACTAATTAAACAGGTATTTGAGAATTATTTCTTTCCTTTATTATTTACATTCTGGAGTTAAGCCCATACATTGTATTTTTATTTCATTGATTTTTCAGTTTTAAACTTTTCAAGTTTTTTAATAGTTTAAAATGCTCTGTTGACATTTCCTGTATTTCACACATTTGAGTGGGCTATCATTTATCCCATGAAACATGGTTATATAACTGATTTAAAGTATCTGTCTGATAACTCCAACAACACGGTCATCTCCAGGTTAGCATCCATCACGTTTTTCCATGAGAATTTGTTGCATTTCCCTAGCTTTTTTGTGCTTTGGATAATTTTGAATCATGTCGGGATTTTGTGAATGTTCTATAGTGTATTCTCTGTTGTGCTTTCTTGGAGAATCTTGGTGCTTTGTATTAACAGAAAATCAAGCTGTTTATGTTGTGATCATAGATTCTCACTTGCCTTTTATGTTTGGGGTTCAAATCTCAGGCCCATTTCCTAAGCTTTTGCCGTGCTGATTTGGATCTTTCCTGGGTATGACTAGTTAGAGGTTGGGTGAGATTTTTGTGGGGGTGTACACACAGAATTAGGGGAATCTCCTTCACTGGCTCTTTCCTCTGAAGGAATCTGCCTATATTCTGCAGCCTGAGGGAATCTTTTATTTCCTTTGTCTGATAAAAAGCTTGGGTTTCTCTTTAAATTTTACCCAATATGCATCAATGCTGCCCAGCAACTAGCCTTAGAAGCATGCAAGCACAGGCACACACACACACACACACACACACACACACACACCCCACTCACACACTCACACTGCACTTGCACACTTGGGGCAAAGTCCTGAAAGGTAAAAGAAAACTGGAAAGCTTAACTGCATGCAGGTTGTTTCTACACCTTTGCATAATCTACTTGCTATTATTTTCTTTTACAGTCTCTAGGTAGCTGTTTTTGCATTTTGCCCCAAGTTTTTAGTTCAACTCAGCAGTAGTGGTGGTTTTATGCATTGCATATAGTAGAACCAAAACTCAGGAACATATATTTAATGCATGTTAATTGTGTGATATTTCAGCAGATTAAATATAGTGAATGTTTTAACCAATCAGTTGAGGAAGTGCTGTGAAATACTTCTTTAGAATAACTTAAAGGTGTTTTTTAATATTAATGACTACTAGATGCATATCATTATGTCTGGTAAGAGGGATGAAAAACTCATCCATTCTTCCCACCTAGATTCTTTCATTGGTCTAACAATTGAATAGAAAGAGGACTAACAGGAGAAAAAACAATTTTGTATGTAACAGAATTGCCATAAAAATATGAGACCCTCCAGCAGTCAGGTAGCCATGGCTTATAAACAGTCCTGATCTAAGAAGAAGGTGGGGATCTAGGGCTCCAAAGGGGAAGAAGAAAATTCACAGAAGGTGAGGAGAGCAGATATTTGAAAGGCATATTTTGGCTCACCATGCAGGTTAAGTGTTTCTGATGTAAAATTTATCTCTGCTAATAGCTCTCTTCCTGGTACAGACCCCCTGTATAAATTTTTTTAGGCAGTTAAGAGGAGTTAAAAAGCTCTTCCTGAGTGTTCAAGTTGCCTATTGTCTTCAGCTTCAAATATCCACACACCAAGTGTTGTCTCCTTGGTTGGCTTGTTCTGCTTCTCTTCAATGTCATAGTTTCATCATTCTAAGCCAACTTAGGCACCAAAAAAAAAAAAAGAGAGAGAGAGAGAGTATTACTGTATATGACTGTGTCACATAACTGGACAAACTTTTCAGATTTAAATCTAACCAAAAAAAGAAGAGACACTGGGAAACTGGGAAGAATTATTTAATGATTTCAGTTGACACAAGAGTTACTCACCCAATATGTATTTACTTTTCTATCTGGTCTTTATTTTTTTCCTAGATTTACTAGAAGTGCTCAGTTTCAGGTGATAAATCATGATTGGTATACAATAATAGTGATAATAATAAATGTATATTCATGTAAGAAGCCAAAACTGAAAATGTGGAAGTGAATTATGAGGACCCCAAAATTAAAACTGAGTCCATACATTTTCTTCATTTATTGAGATTTCTTTGAAAAGAATATGCAGTATTCTGTTTTCTAAACAAAACAAAACAAAAACGGAAGCTTCTCTTTTTTCTTATTTGAAAACTAATTCCTAACATTATATTTATTTCATTTTCCTTTGTTTATCATAAAGAAAGACATTCTAGATCTTATATTTAAAGTGTCTCAATCTACATTGGCAGTTTTAAAGCTATATGGTTAAATTTTATCATTTTATCATTTATTTGTTTTATATCAAGTCCTGGTCAAGTTCAAGGGACAGACTTTATATATTCTGCTGGATGAAGCCAATTTGCCCCTCTAGATCTGTTTTCCACACTTCCCCAGCATACTTCTTGCCTAGATTATACCAGCATATTCCCAGGAAGTCTATCTTTCAGCTGGATTTGGTCAGTGGCTCTCCACTGACCACAACAGAAGATCAGATTAGGTAGATGAATTAGATCAAAGTATTTATTCTCCTGATTTATTTATGTACATATTTCTATGTAGAGTAAGTTTGTAAGGTCATACACTTGGTCTTAAAATATCAGTTCATGGATGAACAGGCATGCATTAGCTGCTGCTGCTGCTAAGTCGCTTCAGTCGTGTCCGACTCTGTGCGACCCCATAGACGGCAGCCCACCAGGCTCCCAGGTCCCTGGGATTCTCCAGGCAAGAATACTGGAGTGGGTTGCCATTTCCTCCTCCAATGCATGACAGTGAAAAGTGAAAGTGAAGTCTCTAAGCCGTGTCCGACTAGTAGCGACCCCATGAACTGCAGCCCACCAGGCTCCTCCGTCCATGGGATTTTCCAGGCAAGAGTACTGGAGTGGGGTGCCATTGCCTCCTCTGGTATGCATTAGGGAGAGGGGTAAATAGTAAGCCATGAGTAAGGCAGAAAAAAACTCATTGCAGTGGAATTAGTGGGGGAGTGTGGGAGTTACTGACACATCCTGAAAACACAGACAGATGATTGGAGTTTCATGGAAGAGCTTTTTCTATTGCAATCAGGAAAATGGACTGTATATGGTGTTATTTGTTATTGAGGAGGATGGGGATTACATAAGGAGATTACTGTTACAGAAAGTTCACTTTGGCAGAAACCTAGAGAATATTTTGGGGGCGAGTGAGAACCTGTAGGGGACTATGGAAGTTGTTATGGTGAGATGCTAAGCACCAAAAATCTGGTTAATAGCAAAGGGTATTTGTTCATGTATGAATAAATTCTATACAAAGTATGCAACTAGGAAAATGAATGTAAAATTTTCCTGGAAAATTTAAAGCCTTATGTTTTAGTATATAATTTAACATATCATAAGTTGTAATACCTTAGGGTAAAAGAAGGGTCCTTTAATCTCTCTCTTGAGTAAACTCCAGGAGTTGCTGATGAACAGGGAGGCCTGGCTGGTGTAGTCCATGGGGCTGCAAAGAGTCAGGCAGGAGTGAGCAACTGAACTGAACTGAATGTAATAATTAATATTCATAATATTATTTTGAAATAGGTTAAATATATTTTTAATGAGGAACTAAACTATAAGGTTCTTCAGAGAAGACATTTCTTTGACTGATTTAACAATATTAAACATCACTTCATAAGCAAATTAAATAGAAACTGCTTTATAGATGGGGTAATCAATTAATCTTGTTTACCCTAAAGTATCACCAGTTGTTATGGTGTATATGCATAATGCCATAGTGTATAGTATATGCAGTTGTTTACATTAGCTGCAGATCACAAGAAATTCTGAGCAAATGCAAGATTCCATCATGTTGTACATGATGCAGATTGCAAAATAATATTGCTGCAAGCATAAAGAAACAAAAAGAAATGGCAGAACAGGTGCATGGTGTTGTACAGATATCTATACATATTTAGGGAGCACACAGCTTTAAGTTGGAGGAAGTCTTCAAACTTGTGGAGTATTACTGATACATCAATGAACATAAGAACTAAAATATGTCACAGGAAATGTATTTTTGTCCTCCAAATTTTTAATTTGTAAATTACTGTATTTAAAACAGTGTTAAAGTGCCACTAAGATATAATTAGCTTGACCTTGGCTATTATCCTGTTGAGTTATCCTGCAAGTAGCTGTAGAAAGACACATCAGCAGTGCCACATAGTGTAATTGTAGGTCCATGTGAAACGAGCACACAATGATGATACCAAACTCTCCATGTGATTAATAGGAAAACTCTCCTGAGGATCTCTGTTGCTTATCATACTACACTCAGGAAGAGAGAAACTATTCTTAGGTACCAGGAAAGGGAACAAGTGGGATTTTTCTATTTTAATATAAAATACTTCTCCTATGCAAAAAAAAAAAAAAAGGCTAGAAAGGATAAGACAGTGTTGTCAAAACATTAAAGTTACAGACTTTCCTCCAAGTACTGCTTTAGTTTAAATATCTAGCTACAAAAGTTGGTAGAACTTTGTCTTTTTTAGATTGCTTTAGTTTTACCTGATAGTTGGAAGACTCTGAAGGAGTGTGCTGTGAAGACATCTGTACTCTTGCCAAGTCATACACTTGATTTAGATCCCTGTATGGGTACCTTGTTGGAGCATCTGTTTAGCTGAAGAATAAACCTAGGAGGGTGCTCTGCTCCTCTGCCTTGGTGTAGCTTTCCAGATTTCTATGTGTTTATGGTATCACTCATGAAATTCTAGCAATTGTTTTTCTTTGTGAATAATACTCATTAAGTGAAATATGATAGCTTAACTAGAAGTTGAAAATGCTATTAGCTTACAGTGTGAGAATATGTAGGTAAAAGAAATCACTTCATACTGAAATGTGATTAGGGGATTATTCAAAACAGCTGGACTTAGAAAAGGCAGAGGAACCAAAGATCAAGTTGCCAACTCCCTAGGATCATAGAAAAAGCAAGGGAATTCCAGAAAAATATATATTTCTTCTTCACTGACTATGCTAAAGCCTTTGACTGTATGGATCACAAAAAGGCTGTGGAAAATTCTTTAAGAGATGGAAGTACCAGACCACCTTACCTGTCTTCTGAGAAACCTGTATGCAGGTCAAGAAGCAGCAGTTAAAACTGGACATGGAACAACGGACTGGCTCCAAATTGGGAAAGGCTGGTTCCAAAAGGCTGTATATTGTCACTCTGCTTATTTTAATTCTATGCAGAGTGCATCGTGAGAAATGCCAGGCTGGATGAATCACAAGGTGGAATAAATATTGCCAGGAGAAACATAAACAACCTCAGATATGTAGCTGATACCACCCTAATGGCAGAAAGCAGAGAGGAATTAAAGAGCCTCTTGATGAGGGTGAAAGATGAGAATGAAAAAGCTGGATTAAACCTCAACATTCAAAAATCAAAGGTGATGGCATCTGATCCCATCACTTCATGGCAAATAGATGGGGAACAAATGGAAACAGTGGCAGGTTTTATTTTCTTGGGCTCCAAAATCACTGTGGACAGGGGCTGAAGCCATGAAATTAAAAGATGCTTGCTCTATGGAAGAAATGCTATGACAAAACTAGACAGCATATTAAAAAGCACAGACATTACATTGCTGACAAAGGTCTATGTAGTCAAAGCTATGGTTTTTCTCCATTAATCATATACGCTTGTTGGTTGGACCGTAAAAAAGGCTGAGCACCAAAGAATTGATGTCTTCTAACTGTGGGACTGGAGAAAACTTTTGAGAGTCCCTTGGACTGCAAGGAGATCAAACCAGTCAATCCTAAAGGAAATCAACCCTGAATATTCATAGGAAGGACTGAAGCTGAAGCTTCAATACTTTGGCCACCTGATGTGAAGAGCCGACTCATTGGGAAAGACTGGGATGCTGGGAAATATTGAAAAGGAGAAGGGGATGGCAGAGAATGAGATGGTTAGATAGCATCATTGACTCAATGTACATGTTTTTGAGCACACTGTGGGAGATAGTGAATGACAGGGAAGCCAGGCATGCGGCAGTCCTTGGGGTCACAAAGAGTGAACTTAGCTACTGAACAATAACAGAAAAGAATTATATGTTGATAAATTTGACAGTTTGGCAGTTTGGATGGGCTTCCAAATATTCAAATATTTCAAGGTTAGACTGCATTCTGTGATAAAATTTAAGTGGATGCATATAGTGAAAATCCTTAATACTGGTGATCGATTTCTCTGAGTGTATTTATCCAATTCTTTCTCATTTTGTTTCTTTTGTGTCAGACCTGCCTATTTTCTATGAGGAGTGCAAGTGCTGATAGATTCCTTTTATTTTGAGAGTGGAAGGAGATAATCAATGGAGTGTAGTGATCCATCAGTGCAATTTTGAATGTACAAACAGAAAACCTAATTTTAGCTAGCAGGTAGACTTAAGGTTATTTCTTATAAAGACTGCTTATTAAAGCTTGACTGTCTCAGCTGTAATTGTCATTAGGGTCTCTACAATCCAGATACATTGTGTATGTGTGTGTGTGTGTATACATAATTCTAATAACTTCAGATTTATAGAAAAGTTGCAAAAATTGGATAGTTCAGTTCAGTTCAGTCACTCAGTTGTGTCTGACTCTTTGCGACCCCATGAATCACAGCACGCTAGGCCTCCCTGTCCATCACCGACTCCCGGAGTTTACTCAAACTCATGTCCATCGAGTCAGTGATGTCATCCAGCCATCTCATCCTCTGTCGTCCCCTTCTCCTCCTGCCCCCAATCCCTCCCAGCATCAGGGTCTTTTCCAATGAGTCAACTCTTCGCATGAGGTGGCCAAAGTATTGGAGTTTCAGCTTCAGCGTCAGTCCTTCCAATGAAAACCCAGGACTGATCTCCTTTAGGATTGTATAGAGCACTCCCCAAATCCCACACTCAATTTCCCTTCTTGTTATCATTTTTCATTACTATGGTACATTTACCACAATCAGGGAACTGACACTGGTACATCACCATTAACTGAACACCACTGTTTATTTTTATTTCACTAGTTTTCCCCTAAATGTACTTCTTCTGTTCCAAAATACTATCCAGAAAACATCATTGTATGCATTCAGGATGTGTCTTTGGCCTCCTCCGGTCTATGACAGCTTATCAGACTTTCCCTGTTTTTAAGTGTTGCTCAAGTAGTTTTGTAACACAACACTCGATAAAGGTCTACATACTGTTTGTCTCATGTTATATTGAAATAAGCAGGATCCTATGGTCCTTGCCACCCACCCCATGTCCTCTGCCTGCATTTTGTCTGTGGAAAAATTTCACCGAAGTTTTAATTGGAGAAGTTAACTACATGAAGACAAGACTCTACCCATGACATAAGCTGCCACAGTTCTAAGAATTGGCCCCCGATAACCCTATATGCAAAACAGAAAAAGAGACACAGAAATACAGAACAGACTTTTGAACTCTGTGGGAGAAGGTGAGGGTGGGATGTTTCAAAAGAACAGCATGTATACTATCTATGGTGAAACAGATCACCAGCCCAGGTGGGATGCATGAGACAAGTGCTTGGGCCTGGTGCACTGGGAAGACCCAGAGGAATCGGGTGGAGAGGGAGATGGGAGGGGGGATCGGGATGGGGAATAAGTGTAAATCTATGGCTGATTCATATCAATGTATGACAAAACCCACTGAAATGTTGTGAAGTAATTAGCCTCCAACTAATAAAAAAATTAAAAAAAAAAAAAAAAGAATTGGCCTCAAGGAGGTGGGAACAAATCAACTCTGCAAATGAAGAATAGCTGTACCTAAAACAACCAAGATGATGTTGGTCAGACTACCGATGGCCAATTTCAAGATGACTGTCAGAACTGACTATGCTGTTTCTGCATAGAGTCCCCCTCCATCAGACTATAAAAGCTCATATCCACTGATTGTCAAAGGAGGAAGGTGGTCTTTGGACAGATGTCCTACCACCCTCCCCCACCCCCACCCCAGTACGGGCATCTGAAATAAAGCAAACTTTCCTTTCCACCTGGCCTCTTTATTGGTTTTTGTGTAGCAAACAGACAGACCCCCTCCTTTCAGTAACAATATGACTAGCTCACAGGTTTTGAGGAGAAAGACCAGAAAGAAAAAGTGTCATTCTCACACATCATATCAAGGTCACATTCTATCAACATGATCTGTTAATCATGAAGTGAGCACTGATCTCGAGGCTCAAGCAGTGTTTGCCAGGTTTCTCTACTGTAATCCCTCCCACATTTCATACCTTATTCGTTGGAAGCAAGTATTTAAGAACAACCCTTGCTCAAGGCATGGTGAGTTATTTAGCCTACCTCCTTGAGGGGGAGAAGCTACATAAATTATTTGGGATGTTTTTGTATGGGGAGATTTGGGTCTTCTCCTTGTGTTTAGTAATCACTAAGCCATGTCCAGCACTTTTGTGACCTCAAGGACTGTAGCCTGCCAGGCTCCTCTGTCCATGGGATTTTACAGGCAAGAATACTGAAATGGGATACCATTTCCTTCTCCAGGGGATCTTTCCAATTCAGGGATTTAAACTGATGGCTTTACCACTGAGCCATCAGGGAACTACTTATATACTAAATTATCCTCTTATGTGTTTATATCATTATTTGCTTATAGGTATTTATTTTATACTCACCTGGACTATACAGTGAGTACAAAATGCTCAGATTACTTAATTCAATACTATATTACCTATTTGGTTGCTCAATTTGTCCAACTTTGCACACTGGGTGAGCTTTCAGCTTCCCTGGGCCTTCGACAGGAGTCCACCCAGGTATCTTTTTAACCAACTTACTAAAGGTCCTTTGACTGAAGATTATCATGAATGGAAAGTAAGATAATTAACTGAAAGCGACTAAGTTCACAGGTTAATAATATCTGATCTCAGAGTAAACACAAACGTGTGTCCACGTGAATATGCAGGTGTGTATTACAAAGCTACAAGCCTTTTGTGGCAGAGCAAAGTGAACAACTTAATCCTGATTCATCTTTTCTTCTTTTTACCATAGTACTGTTCTCTGTTTGGATACCTTTCAGTGATGCTTCATGATATCCAAGTTTTTGTATTGATTTGTTGGACATCTCTACCTGTAACTGCACAAAGCACAAACTTGAACATCAATACCAGAGAATCCCAAAGGAAACTAATCCTGAATATTCATTGGAAGGATTGATGTGAAGCTGAAGCTCTAATACTTTGGCCACCTGATGCAAAGAGCTGACTCATTGGAAAAGACCCTGATGCAGGAGGAAAAGGGAGCAACAGGTGATGAGATGGTTGGATGGTGTCAATGACTCAATGGACATGAGTTTGAGCAAAATCCAGAAGATAGAGGAGAACAGAGGAGTCTGGCATGTTGAAGTCCATGGGGTTCCAAAGAGTTAGACATGATTTCGTGATTGAACAACAGCAAAAACTCCTGCTTCCACTTCCAGACCTGTGGAGATTGAATGCAACTGCCAATCAGACACAGACAGTTTGCTTCTGCCATGTAGAATCTTCTCTTTGGCCAATTGCACACAGATTCTTAGTCTTTGTCCAGACTCTGCTACCCAGGAAGGGAAGAGTTTTTTAGATCTTGGTATTTAAGCTGAAAAGAGCTATTTTCAGAGTCATCAGATGTGCGAGTATTTTTTTTTTCCACTAATGGTAGTTAAGGACTGTCTGATACATTTTATTTCAAAATTTGAAGCATCCTTCACTGGCTGAGCAAGTGAGGTTTTGCTGTATTGAATCACGTGCTTCTAGACCACAGTGATGAAAAACAGGAAAGCAGAATCACATACGTAAGGTGAAACACAGAGGCAAAGGTCCCACCTTTGTTAGATACCTTTGTAGGTTAGGATACAACCTCACATCTGTAGGAACTCTGCAGATTCCAGGTTGATTGGTGAGTTGCTGTTAAAATGATGTGCTTATTCCTTTGCTCTTTGAACCTTGGCATAAACATTCAAAGTGAATGTTTCCTGGAGTGTGTCTTTTATCCTGAGTAAACAATGACAAAACCAAAACCCAAAAACTAAAACCTGATTTATACATTAAAATATGATTATGAACTTATAGCACTTTTTCTTTAACTCACAATGTTCAAGCTGCTAAAGTGTTTTGCATGGTTTTGTTCTGGCATTGTTGGTTAGCAAAGAAGGAAGTGAAACTCTGGATTTGTAAGTTGCTTTTATCCCAAGTTCTGGGAAATTGGTCCTGGGGAAATAAAGCAGGCAGGTAACCCAGTCTAATCTGCTTGTCAATATACTGGACCTCAGTGCAAAGAGCATGGTTCTTCCCACCAGGAAGGTCATTACCCACGGTGTATATATATATATATATATACACATATATTTTTAATTAATTAATTAATTAAATTTACTTTACAACATTGTATTAGTTTTGCCATACATTGACTTGAATCCTCCATGGGTGTACACGGGTTCCCCATCTTGGATATACCTGGCTAAAGATTTCTCAAAGTAAATGACCTTAGAATCTATGGAATTTTAAGAAATGGCTTCCTGAAAAACATAAGCTTGAGTCAGAAAAGGAGTTTAAAAATGAAATTCCCCTTGGTGTGCTAGGGAAACACACAAAACCTCATGTGGTTTTGGGATCTATTATTTGGGGTGGGGTCAGAAAGCATCTATCTAGTGATAGAAGAGAGAAGCTGGGTATCCACTTTGTTATTTACAGACCTCTTCCTGCTTGAACTGAACTTCCTGGTGCCATATTCTCTACTGGAAGGTATTTCCAAATTACTCTAAAAATTGAGGTTTATACTCCCAGGGTGGTTAAGGCTTTTGTTTCTGTTCATAAAAATGCTTTCTTAAAAACCTACCTTACACTTAGTGACATAACTCTTCAAACTCCATAGCATGCAAAGGGGCCATATTTCACTGGTCTTTTGATCTGTCCCATACATACTATTTACTTCTCTTTTGCTAATGTGCTCTTCCTTTAGTTGTTTCCTCCACTAAACACTCATGTTTTTCAACTATAAAGCAGACACAATTTATTTGCATTTCACACAAGTTCAAAGCCAGGTTTTAAGAAATATATTGTTAAGACTATAAAATATGTCTCAGCAAAATGTTTATTTAGGTACATTTATTATGAAGTGATTGAAAAAATGTCTGAATTTTTGATTACCATCGTCTTGGAATTTTTCCTTAACACCATTAACACATTATTTAACATTAATATTTACTTGTCCCATCACTTCGACCAGTGTGAATTCATGAGTAGCCACACATTGAATTAGGATCTTAGCAACCTAGGGGTTTAAGAAGCAGAACATAGAAACAAAGGCCACATACAACTTCTGATCTTCACTCTTCTTAAGATAAGTTTGCTACAGCTATAGAGATCAGGAACAGGAGAAAATGTGGATATGGCTCAATTTGAAGAACCTTTTTTCTAAAGCCAATAGGTTTTTAAGAAAAGGAGCTACACTGGCCCCTTGTATCCTAGGGCTTCACATCTGTGGAATCAATCTATGGTGGATTGAAAATACTAAAAAAAAAAAGATAAAATAAAAAACCCAGAAAGCCTCAAAAAGCAAAACTTGAATAGGCCTCATGCCAGCAACTTTCTACACAGCATTTACATTGCATTTACCACTATTTACATAACATTTACACTGTAGTAGGTATAATCTAATGATAATATAAAGTATACAGAAGGAAGTGCATAGGTTATATGCAAGGAGACTAGCACATCTGTAGATTTTGACATCTGGAGAGATTCTTGGAACCAGTCCCCCATGGATGCTGAAGGTTGACTGTATTTGATTTTCTCCAAGGTAAATAAAGAATGTTCAGTGTAAGGTCTGGATTTGTCAGAAGTTCTCCATCAATGGGGAAGTGAGGATAGAGGCACTTTGTCATGGGTTACCAAGGGATGACAAATACTTCAACTGGAAAAACAGCACCAAGAATCCATAGGAGATTATAAATATATTGAGGCAAATTTAAGAATAAAACCAAGCAGGCTCTAGATGGTAGTATGAGAATAATGGAGACTTCAAACCTCCTGAGGGTTTTAGAACTTGTATCTTTATTTTTAATGTATATGATTTTCTTAATTACACTGACCTTATTTAAAAAAAAAAAAAACACCTCCCTTCACTGTTGCATAGATATAAAGTTTCAGTTATGCAGAATGAGTAAGTTCTAGAGATCTGTTGTACAGCATGGAACTCATGCTATATTAGTAGTTAGTATTGATTGTGCATTTAACAGTTTTTAGGAGGATAAGTCTCATATTAAGCATCCTTACCATCACAACAAAAACATACAAATGTGTGTCCAGTCCAAAGTGATCACTCTGGGACGCTCTGCTTGTGACACACGATTGACAGAAGCTCTTAGCACTTGGCCTTCAATGTCGGTTTATGGGTCTTTGTTATCACAGCAAATATCTTACTGGCAGTAGCTAATTAATTTGTTAATTTCTTCATTTGCCAGTTGATTGATTGATGATTTAAGTTGATGAGACTGTTTTTAATTAATAGAGAACTTGATTACTATTAACATCTTGTATCTTATTAAATATGGCTTATGATAAACTGAGGGAAGAGAAACAGACAGGAGCTGATAGAACTTCACCAATTTGACAAACCATAATGTAACTCCTCTATTTTTCATGTATCCCTTCTTTATCTTTCCTGCCCTGCTCCATCGCAGTCTCAGTTCCCCCTCTCCCGTGACATCCTTCTGCCTTTGATAATAGTAAAACCCTTGTTCTTATTCTGTCTCTTACAGAGAAGCACATTCTTTTTGGTTTTAAATGATGTAGGAGCTCTTTGTTTTACTAGCAACTCATTACAGCTTATTATGAAAGGCTACATTACTTGACAGTTCTGAAAAGTATAGCACTTGCTAACTCTAAAAATATAATCCTTTCAGTTCAGGTATTTTATTCTTTCAACAATAATGGAACTTCTTAAAATGAGGAGTACATCATTTAGAATGCAATATGTTCATAATTCTAATGGAAATTACAGCATAAATAAATGTGGTGACCTTGAACCTTTTTTCCTGAAATAGGCATTTGCTGACCTCTATTCTTACAGTATTTCAACTTTGAGTCATCCACTGCGTCTGTAACAAAATACACTCAAATCACATATTTCAGATTAAACATACATTCACTTTTAAGAGTGGTAAATAATGGTTTAAACTGGTATAGATGGGATTGATCCATAAATTTAAAGCTCAAATACTAGGATAGATAGTGAAAAATAAGCTAGCCAGAAATTCCAGTTGCAAATGTCTGGACTCCTATTAGGCATTTCCTGAACATTCAGAGCTCATCACAAAAATCCTCAATTAGCACCAGAGGACATTGTAAAAGGAAAAAGAGTGCCAGTGTGCCCTTGGGTGCAGATGCTGCTACCAAAGAAAGGGGTCATCACACGCCAGCCTACACAGACAGCAACCTTGTTTCATGAGAGAGATTTACATATTAAGAAAAGACTTGGGGTATTTGCAACACACTTTTCAGTATTCATTGAATGGATAAAATGCACTTATTCTTCCAGCCATCATTTCTTGTGAATCTTACATTCAGCATGTTTGCATCATATTAAGTTCTAAAGGTCAGGAGGCTACTTATTTCAATCAAATCTGGTGAAATACTGAATCTTCATAACTGACTCACACTAAAATCAATTAAAGATGTTAAAGTTTCAAGTGTGTATATTGGCAAGAGTGAGTTGTTTCACTGCTCGCACAAATAAGACATTAATTATTATAGAGGACCATTCGTTATTATTGAGAATCACTTCCTCTTAATTTATACAAAAGGTTATTACATTTAATTACTGCCAACAAGAAAGGTGAAACTAATTGTTTACATATTTATGTTAGCTGCCCTTATCATGTTTTTCATTACAGACTGTTTGAAATATGTTTTGATATTTTCCACTTTAATTTGTAGCAATTTGAATTTTATTAAAACATACTTTTTATCTTTTTAAAGATCAACATCAGAACCACTTGAACATACAATTTAATAACTCATTTTATATTACAGGCTTGTGATATTATATTTTATTTATAGCTTCCTTTTACAAATAAAATATTGCTATTGACAAATGAACAAAATCTAAATTAATCAAGTAGTAAAATAACAAATGGAATTAGCATTCATATATTGCAGCTTTTATAGAAATGTTTTTAAAAGAAAATCTAGCTTAGCACTCCAGTTCTTCTGAAGTAATAATTAAGAAGATAAGTTGGACTACTTTAGGCAGGTCCGTGATTCATACTGGAAATACTCAAAATACTGTGCTGTAAAATCTATCCTGTTTAAATTACAAAATTTAGTTTTTGTTGTTTGGCCTGGCATGTTGAATTTATAAAACTGATTCACATTATTCAAACCCATGTGTGACCACTGGCTCATCAGAAAATTTAAATTCCCAATTGACTTATTTTTCTGTGAAGGCCATGCATCAAGATCTTGAAATATCCTTGTATATTGCTGAACACATTCAAAGGGACTTACAAAGAATAATCCAGCATAAGAAGGCAGATTTTGATTAGAGCAAAAGTTTTGTTAATTTGAGGGAAGAGCAAGTAGCTTTGGTGACTTCTCTGCTAGAGGAATGTGGTCCTATCAGAGTTGGTGGCTCATGGAGGAAATGCACTTACAGTATCACACCTCTTTCTTAACTCTTACCTAAAGACTCTCAGGAAGTTCACTGGGAACAGATGTCTAGGATGGGAGACAGCTTCATCTCACCCATCCTACAAGTGGGTGGAGCAACACTGCAATCTCCCTCAGGGAGTAACTGCAGGGCAGTTAAGCATGTTGTTTCTCCCAATAGGTAGAAAGCTGTTTGGTATATGATGGTGCCCACTTTTTTTGTGTTGGGTGCATGATCAGAGGTATGGTACCCACTGGTTCCTCTGTAGAGGCCCCAGTTTCTCTGATTATTCGGATCCTGATAAAAAACACAGAGGTCATCACAGCAATGAAGTTTTGGGTCAGCTTAAATGTTTAAGTGCAATGGAACACAGGATGAGGTAGTGGAAAGAAGGAGATGTTAACATACATACAATTAAAGTCTCATCAACAATTATGGAATGGTGGAATAGTTATATGTCTCTTCTTTCTTGCTTTGATTTTCTGTCTATGTCTCTTTTTCTTTTTCTAACTGTCATCTATCTATCATGTACCTCTCTATCATCTATTTACATTTATCTAATCTATCATTTCCAATTTCTTTTTTCCAGATGCCTTTAATATCTTATGTAACTGTATAATTGATAGGAAAAAAATGTGATTGAGTTTGATCTAGTAGATACATAATTATCAAAGGATATGTGTGTAGTGACCATTGGGACCATGGGTTTCCCATTTTGGAAGAGAATAAATGTATTTTCCATGATACTAGAGTACTTGCCCAGCATTAGATGGGGGCCTATTACTTTTATTGATTAGAACTTTAAGTGTACCTAGGAGGACTGGTATTGGCTGATATGATGGGTTGGCATAAAACATTATTTTCACCCTTAGCAGCTTTATCACTTTTAGCCCACTAGAAAATGGTGAGCCTGAACTACACTTCTTTAGACCTCCTTGCATATACAGTCCTGGGTAGGATATATTTTAAACCAATCAGAAATATCTGTATATTTGGAAGACAGAAGTGAGGTGAGTACCATGTATTTGCTATTTCTACTTTGTGTGTGTGTGTGTGTGTCTGTGTGTGTGTTTGGTTTCTTTTATTATTATTATTATTATTCTGGTGCACATTTGTAATTTTGGTGAAAACTATTCTTGGACTTTTTCTTGATTTCAGTGACTTCCCAGAATGCTGTGCTTTCTTGATTGTAGATATTCCATTATTTTTGTTGGCTTCCTATCAATGAAGAGTGGTAAAGTTTTGAGTTGGCAGCTGTAGGAATGATTCCCAATGTGGTAGTTTTCTTTCTAATCATAATAGTGTAATTTGCTCACTGTCAGCTTAGGAAATGCTAAATTAGAAAAAAAAAAAAGGAATAAATATATAGCATTCTCCCCAAAAGAAGAGAGCTAATTGAAACAATATAGTATTTTCCTTACCACCCCTCATGTATCACTGGCAAAATAAAGTTGTACAAACACTCATATACAGACACTATAAAATGTAAAAGTAGCTCTTATAACATGCTCTGATCACAACATAATAAAACTTCAGTAACAAAATGATAAAATAACAATAAACTCCTCCACCTGGGAATACAAAATTAAAAAACATATTAGACAAAAATAAAAAAAATTCTTAGAATATTAAATACCCCATATATTAAAGTCTATAAGGTACAACTAAGCTAGTACTCAGAAGAAAATAAATAGCCTTAAGGAGTTATAAAGGAAAAGGATATTAATAAGGAAATCCTACATTCTACTTATGAAGTTAGAACATATACTTAAAATAACCATATGAAAATAATGAGGATCTTTCTTTTAGGAATTCATATGCACAAGTGATCTTCACTTAAAATAGGACAAGGTAATAAACAGACTATTATGTAACTAAATAAAGAAAAAAGAAGGAAAATATACCAAAAATTAAGAGACCTTTTAAAGAGGGAAGCAGTTAGACATGGAGGTAAACTGTCTCTCCCCCCTCCTCCTCCCCATGTTTCAGCTATGTTATCCTATTTACATAAGGCTTTCCCTCATAGCTCAGCTGGTAAAGAATCCACTTGCAGTGTGGGAGACCTGGGTTTGATCCCTGGGTTGGGAAGATCTCCTGGTGAAGGGAAAGGCTACCCACTCCAGTATTCTGGCCTGGAGAATTCCATGGATTACAGTCCATGGGGTCACAAACAGTCGGACACGACTGAGTGATGTTCACTTTCACATTTACATATACTGAATTATTAATACAAACGTTATTTGGTATTCTGACTAAATTTAAAACAATTTTTCTTCTGTCATGTATTTACTGTATTTTACATGTTCTTATTCATGGGTTATTTTGCTGATGTGCTGTGCTGTGAACTGTTCAGTCACTTCAGTTGTGCCTGACTCTTTGCAACCCTACAGACTGTAGCTGAGAGAGCTTATCATTAGGTAGGTTGATAAGAAGACCAGGGCCCTTGAGGAGGAGAAAGGGACAGACATCTTTTTCTACATTGCTTTGTCTTAGTCACAAAAGACGTTTTTTCTTAAACTCTGAATTGTTATGACACAATCTATTTCACCTAAGATTAACTTTCTTTAAGCCCAGAGCTAATGATTACACAATAAACAACTCATCCTGCACAAGGGTATGTTTTTCCTTAAGCTCCATACTAATGATTATATAACAATATTTCTTACTTGAGTACAGGTTTCTCCTTCTTAACAGAAACCTTCTGATAATCCTGTTATCTTCAGATGTATGTTGTGGGAGTGGGTCTGGTAAGACCTTTACAACTTTGGGATGTTCTTTTGATCTATTGTTGGTGACCAGTTGAAAAAGCATATAAAGCCCAACCCAAACTAGTGAATGGGGCAATCCCTGCCCCCTTCTGATGTCTATGTCAGAAGCTATTTTAATCCCTTTTTCACGGTAATAAAAAGTGACTGAAGCTGTGTTTTTGGTCCTGAAGCAAAATTCTCCCCTTCAGAGATTATTAATCTGACATCGTTCAGTGTAAGCTCTCATAGTTCACCAGCCTCCTCTGTCCATGGGATTTTCCCAGCAAGAATACTTTAGTGGGGTGCCATTCCCTACTCCCAGGGATCTTTCAAACTCAGGTATCAAATCTGTGTCTCCTGCCGAGCCACTGGGAAAGCCTTACTTTGCTGATATATACCATTTTAGAGTCTGATTTTACTTTCTGTGTACACGCGTGTGCAAGTGTGCAGGTACTTTTCTGTGCCTGACCTGTAATGAAATAACAAATAACTGCCATAAATCTAGTTAAACCTTTACCATGCAACTTATGTTGCATTAGTAGACTACCTGTTGGCTTTCTCTAGGCATAGGGATAATTTAGTATATTTCTACTTGCTTTAAATTTATTTACCCCTCTTCCCTTCAGTACATAATATAAATTCAGCTGTTACTATTTGTTATTAGTGTGTTAGTGCAGAGCCTCTGAGACACAGGTGCTAAAATGAGATGAAGAGTGCTGAGGTAAGCAGAACTGTGTGAAAAGTACATGAGATTTATGGGGAGAATCCTTGTGAAAGATGATGGTGGGCAGACCAATAAGTTGGATGGAGCCTTCACATCACAGACTCTGATGATGGTAGGAAAGGAATGTGATCAGACAAGAAATGTCCTAAACCTCAGAGCAGTTCTAATAAATATTTTGGCTAGCCTGATGAGGAATTTTGCGACAGACATCCCTTAAGGAAGCCTCACATTTTGCAGAAAAGACCCTGCATCATTGCCTTGCTTGCCCAGTTATGCTGGAGACACCCTCCAGGAAGATACCCTTGGAGTGCATACAGAAGGGTTCCAGTGGGGCCATAAGCTGCTCCCCACAGCAGGAGACTCAAGGGATACGTTTTCTCAAATATACTTAATACCTCTGTCCTAATTTGTCTTTTAACACCCCAACTTTAAACTATACTTCCTGGCCTCTTGACTGTAAAAGAAATCGATGCTGTCTTGTACTTCTCTTTAACAGAATGAAAACAGTAAGACTTTAGTTTTTTGGGCTCCAAAATCACTGCCAATGGTGACTGCAGCCATGAAATTAAAAGACGCTTGCTCCTTGGAAGAAAAACCATGACCAACCTAGACAGTATATTAAAAAGCAGAGACATTACTTTGCCAACAAAGGTCTGTCTAGTCAAAGCTATGTGTTTTTTTTTTTTTTCTTCAGTAGTCATGTATGGATGTGAAAGTTGGACCATAAAGTAAGCTGAGCATTGAAGAATTGATGCTTTTGAACTGTGGTGTTGGAGAAGACTCTTGAGAGTCCCTTGGACTGCAAGGAGATCAAACCAGTCCATCCTAAAGGAAATCAGTCCTGAATATTCAATGGAAGGACCGATACTGAAGCTGAAACTCTAATACTTTGGCCACCTGATGTGAAGAACTGAACTGACTCCTTGGAAAAGACCCTGATGCTAAGAAGGATTGAGGCTGGGAGAAGAAGGAGATGACAAAGGATGAGATGGCTGGATGGCATCACCAACTCGATGGACACGAGTTTGAGCAAACTCTGGGAGTTGGTGAAGGACAGGGAAGCCTGGCATGCTGCAGTCCATGGGGTCGCAGAGTTGGGCACAACTGAATGACTGAACTGAACTGAATTTATGAATTTTCTTTATTCATTTTATTTTGTATATTAACAGACTATAAATACTTGGTTTATGTTGTTGTTGATATTCAATCATTCAGTCATGTCCGACTCATCATGACTCCATGGACTGCAGCATGCCAGGCTTCCCTGTCCTTCACTATCTCCCAGAGTTTGCTTAAACTCATGTCCACTGAGTTGATGATTGGCCTATGGTTAAATAAATTTAGTGGAGATTATCTATTTACTTATCAATTTAGTTATAGTAGTTTCATCTTTTAGCTCTTATTCCCTGAAGTTCATCCTTTTTTTTCCAAATGATCTGATAGGATGCTTCCTCTTTGTGAGTAAACATGTCACTGTTATATATAATAAAACTAAAATGTGTCTGGATATAAAATTATTTTCTTATAAATTATTTCCCAGGTAACTCTGTATCCATTTGATGAGTTTTTGCATAGAATGTTACTGTGGAGAAGTTAGGTGAATTTTTTTGTTTGTTTGTTTTCTTCCCACTAGCAAGTGGTGGGTAGGAATGTTTGAAATTTCATCTTGGAAGTTCAGTACTTTGGCTGGGACTTGTGTTATTATTGTTCAGTCACTAAGTTGTGTCTGACTCTTTGAGACCCCATGGACTGCAGCATGCCAGGCTTCTCTGTCCTTCACCATCTCCGTGAGTTTGCTCAAAGTCATGTCCATTGAGTCAGTGATGCCATGCAACCATCTCATCCTCTGTCACCCCCTTTTCCTCTTGCTCTCAATCTTTGCCAGGATTGGGGTCTTTTCTAATAAGTCAGCTCTTTGCATCAGGTGGCCAAAGTCTTAGAGCTTCAACTCCAGCATTAGTCCTTCCAATGAATATTCAGGGATGATTTCCTTTAGGATTGACTGGTTTGTTCTCTCTGTCCAAGAGACTCTCAAGAGTTTACTCCAGCATCAGAGTTTGGGAACATCAGTTCTTCAGCACTCAGCCTTCTTTGTGGTCCACCTCTCACATCCATATATGGCTACTGGGAAAGCCATAGCTTTGACTATATGGACATTTGTCTGCAGCAAAGTGATGTCTCTGCTTTATAATACACTGTCTAAGTTTACCATAGCTTTCCTTCCAAGGAGCAAGCATCTTTTAATTTTGTGGCTTCTGTCAAAATCCCCATTGATTTTGGAGCCCAAGAAAATGAAATATGATACCATTTCCACATTTTCTCTATCTATTTGCCATGAGGTGATATGACCAGATGTCATGATCACAGTTTTTTGAATGTTGAGTTTTAAGCTAGTTTTTCACTCTCCTCTTTCACCGTCATCAATAGACTCTTTAGATCCTCTTTGGTATCTGCCATTAAAGGGGTATCATCTGCATATCTGAGATGGTGATATTTCTCCCAGCAATCTTGATTCCAGCTTGTGATTCATCCAGCCCAGCATTTCTCATCATGTACTCTGCATATAAGTTAAATAAGCAGGGTGACAATATACAGCCTTGACTTACTACTTTCCCAATTTGGAACCAGTCTGTTTGTTCCATGTCAAGTTCTAACTTCTGCTTCTTGTCCTGCATACAGGTTTCTCAGAAGGCAGGTAATGAAAGGTTGTTGCTGAACTATAAGACGCTGGGATTCTTGGCCTCCGGAGGAGAAGAATTCAACTTGGAGCCAGAGACGAGGCTGGATCGCTCAGAACTTTTGTGTAATAAAGTTGTATTAAAGTATAAAGGAGATAGAGAAAGCTTCTGACATAGGTATCAGAAGGGGGCAGAAAAAGTACCCCTCTGATAGTCTTTAGTTGGGTGTTATATAGTCACTAGCAGTCTGTTAATGAAAAGAAAGGAATGTCTTAAAACTCAGAATGGCACCAGATAATTCATCCCAGGCCATAAAATGATTGACCTGAATCTTGTAGAAGGGCAGATTACCATACAAATAGTTTTGTTTACATAGATTAGTGGAACAATATCTGAGTAAACATACCAGTTTGTCAAGTAGGTTGAACCACTTGCCAGAACCAACTTGAAGACAGAGTCTGGGGTATATTAACATAGCTTAAGACAAACATTTCCATAAGAAAAAATGTATTGGTTAACTCAAAGTTTGATAATAGTTAGCTTCAGGTGAAACCAGGTGTCATGGCAACACAGCATTTTAAGAGAAACCTCCTTTTAAATTTGTATAGAGAAGGAAAAAAATATCACCAGTTTGTTTCTTCCTGCAGCTTAAGAGAGAGAAAAATGTCTGGCACTTGCAGCCTATTTCCTCCATTTGGAGACCCCTGGCCTTCCTGCCTGTTACCCTCTCAGTCATGTGGTCTGGTATTCCCATCTCATTAAGAATGCTCCAGTTTGTCATAATTCACACCGTCAAGCTTTAACATAATCAATTAAGAAGAAGTAGTTGGTTTTTTTTTTTTTTTTTTAATTACCTCACTTTTTCTATGATCCAGTGAATGTTGGCAATTTGATCTCTGGTTCCTCTGCCTTTTCTAAATCCAGCTTGTACATCTGGAAGTTCTTGGTTCACATACTGCTGAAGGCTAGCTTGAAGGATTTTGAGCGTAATCTTGTTGACATGTGAAACGAGTGCAATTGTACAGTAATTTGAACATTCTTTGGCATTGCCTTTCTTTAGGATTGGAATGAAAACTGAACTTGTCCAGTCCTGTGGCCACTGCTGAGTTTTCCAAATTTACTGGCATAATGAGTGTAGCATTTTCACAGCATCATCTTTTAAGGTTTGAAATAGCTCAGTTGGAATTCCATCACCTCTACTATCTTTGTTCAGTAATTTTGCTGGGACTTATGTTAGGTTGGTCATTTACCCCACTTTTTTTCCTAAAAAATATCTCTCCTTTATACTTTTAGTTTCAAGGCAAATAATATTCTTGAGGATATGTTCTTTATATCTCTGAGTATTTCTTCCATTTTATTTATTTAAATTTTTTCTTCGGTGACATTGATTCTCTGTCGGTTATCTTCATTCTGTATCTGATAACTTTGCTTATTTCTACTTCTATTTTCAATTTTTTTCCTTTATCTGTCCTTTATGGTTCCACTTGTATTTTTGGTATTAGATTTTCCTTCTTGCACTTTTGGATATGGTTTAAATTTCTGTAAAGTTTGTATTTTTCTCTCATTTCTTGAGCTGTATCAGCTCACCTTTTATTCTTCCTGTAGTTTCACTGATCTTTCTTGATGAGTAATCTGAGTTTTTTTAAACAAACGATTGCAAGTGAATTATTGCATTTTTTTTTCTTAATTCAGTAACTTTTCTTAATTTTTCATCTGCTTCAGAACGGTATTTTTTGGTCAATATGCTTTGCTGTGTGATTTTCCTTTTACTCTTATGCTCTTTTTAAAAAATGTAGGTCCTGTGTTAGATAGTTTTAAACATACTGACCTTTGAATGAAAGAAAGTCTTTTGGAGATCAGTGCTATAAGTGGATTTGAAAGAAGCACAGAACCTGGACTAAGTATGATGGAGAATATCTGAGAAGTGCCAGCCAATTGCACAGAAAACTGCTGTATGGATGCTTCTTTCATGTATGGATGAAAGTTATGTGGATCAAATGGATCCACGTGGATTAAATCCACTTATATGGATCAAATCCACTTATAACTTTGCTCCTTCCCAGATTCCAGGAATCAGCCTCTGTAACACTGCTTCTAGTTCATCTGTCCTTTGCCACTCCATCTTTCTGACAGGAGGTGTTCTAAGATTTTACCTCATCTGTTTCCCCATTTAACCCTGCTACCTATTCTTCTATTACCAGTGTCATGCCTATCAACAGTATCTTCATCCTCTTCTTCCAACCAAGTGTTCTCATGTGGAGAGCTGCACATCACCTGCATAGCCAAGGGTGTCCTTCTTGGTGTCTTTTGTTAAAGCTTCATACATTTGGTAGCTTTTCCTCATGTATTCTGTTTGTGGATGCATAGGTCTCCTATACTTTTATGTTCTCTTTCTTCTTTTTGCTTACTTAGTTTGGATTAGTTCTGAGTGTGGAAGAATGTAGAAACATATGTACTTTGCCACTATAAAACAATCCTTTTATTGATATTCTGGGTGTCTTTTCTCTTGATGACCTAGGTAAATGCTTCTCAGAGTGGTTTATAATGTGAGTATGTACACTTGCATGTGAAAGTTATTTTCTTTTTGGCTTATGATAACATTCAGACACATTTTGTGTTTCATTCCAAAACACATGCACATGTTTGCATACACTGAATCACATTACTCACCAGATGCTGAAATTGCTGTTCCCCAACAAAAATTGTTGTTCATTTTATGGCATCACTTTTTCTTTTGCAAAATTGTCACTTATCCCAAGATATCTTGACTTGAGGAAACCATGTTGAAGCATTCATATCTCATATATTAGATTTTCCAAAAAACAATTGTGTGTTGCTTCTGAAATTTTACTATAAATAGCTAGTGTTCTGGGAAGAACTCAAGACTGGAGTTAATGATGAATGTCATCAACATGACTACTAAGTAGTCAGAAATTACACCTCTTGAGTACAGATGCAAATTATTAGGCATTTTGTAAAGAAGAAACCTGACTATTAGGGAAAATATATCTATATATGTATATCTGTATATATCTATATCTCTCTCTATATATCTATATCTATATCTATCTATCTATCTATCTATATATCTCCAGAGCTAAGTCACAGAGCAAAATTTCTAATACTTGTGCCCAATTTTTCATGCTCATTTTTGGTATGCTGAATCTCTTTCCATTTCTTTTGGTCCCCTCCAGCCCCCATCCCCTCCTATAGGTTGCAGGAGCACTTTCACCAGCGATAGCACTGCTGTCCATAGGGAAGCTTTATAAAGTCTTTGACTTTCTTTAAATGAAATTAACTAAGTCACAACTATCTTCATAGTTTTAATTTGAGGGAGTATCATTTTTTCTTATGATTTGTAACTGCTAAGAATAACGAGGAACAATAAAATAAATTTTAGTTTAGTTTTTTTTTTTTTACAAATTTATGATATTCACTAAAGTTATTTATTTATTACATTTTATTATTTGGAGGTGGTATAAAACTTTGACAATTTTTCAATTTTTTCCCATTGAATATTGTTTATGTAAGGTTTTTGCTTAAAGCCTCTTCCTGAATCAATTACAATTTTTTGTATTTCACTAATTTTCAACATATTATCTTATAAATGAGCACAGTGCTCTTGTGTAGTAAAAAGAGAAATGACAGGGGAGGGGAGGAAAGGAATAAACAAACTTTTGTCACAGCTTCCTTAAATGAGCAAGTCTATGTATTACTCAACAAATACATATTAGATATTCATTTAAGGCACAAATCTAAGAGACTATGGTCAGTTTAGTAAGGCACAAGTCTAAGGGACTATAATAAATAAATGTATATGTGACAAATCCCAGTCATTAGGACATAACTTAAAATATGACATAAAATAAGTATTGTCAAGGGTAATTAATAACATTATATACACTCTGATATGGTTCAGATTTATCCGTTATTCACTAGACTGCGTTATCAAGTTTGTTGAAAATGCTTCAGAATTGTTCTCAGCAGATTGCTATTTATTTAAAAATGGTCTCTTTTTTTCATAATTTAAATGCCTTTTCCAATTTCTCTGAACCCAGGGTATAATCTTTTTATATTGTCAGGTCATTTTTGGCCCTCCAATACTAACCCCATCCACCCTTACCCTCGTGTCACAAAGCTGTATTGAAAAGACCAAATTGCAAGAAGCTCTGGTATGAGATCTGGAAGAAAGAACAAAAAGAGTGGCCAATCTTTGGGCCAAACTGAACAAATCAGGTATTCTTAGGCAAACAAGATAATCTGCAAAGACCTTTCAGTCTGTTTCTGGAAATCACCTACCTGGTACAGGTAGAGGCAGGGGAGACAGTGTCTAGTAAAATAGCTAGGACAGCCATCAACTGACCTTCAACTTTAACCTTTCCTATGGCCTATAAACATCTAATTGCCTATATTAAATCCTTTATGCATTGAAATGTCTTAATGTCTTCTCTTCTATTGAGTAAACTCTGACTGATAGACTGCCTAGAGTGCTTTTATGTCTAATCTATTTCCTGCCCAAAGGAAGACTGAATTAAATATTCTGACATAGTATCTGGGCAAAGTAATGACATGACCATTGATATTTCCATTTGTTTAAAATTAAGAATTGCAAATAGCTAGTAGTTTACTGAGATGAGTTTCTAAAATCACTCATTTTCTATAGAACTTCTATGGATTGGAGTGAGATATTATCTAAATGTTCATGCAGCTAGTCAAAAATCAAGTGAAGACAATATACAGAATGATATAAAATTAAGCGACCTAATCTGATAAACTTCATTGCTTTTTAAATGCATGTTATGAATAATTGCTCAGCAAACTCCTTCATAGTCAATGTTCTTTACCTCCACTTCCATAAGAATCACAAAGGATAAAACAGTAAAGAATATCACAAAGTCATGTTATTCTCCTGAGTTATAAACAGTTATATTCCTCTATCTCAGAAACATAACTCATATGAAAATTATTAGCCACTTTCAATCTATTCACTTCTACAATATTAGACTCGCCTGCATTCTTTCTTGGATCTTACATGGTATGTGACAGAAAACATAAAATAGATCTGGCCACATCCTATTTCCATCAGCACAGTTTAGGAACTCCCTGAACAATAAAGACTTTTCGGACACAAACTAGCTCCCCTTCTCCCATTTCTGCAAACTCTACTAATGCTTATAGCTGTTAGTGGTGGCCTTTATTTAATAGCTCATACTTATCAATATATAAATTGTATTTTTGCAATAAGTGCATTTATTGTTACCCATAGTATCTGCCAGAAAAAGATTTTTATCTGAACACACACTTTTTTCTTTTGCTTCTATAAATGAAATAATCTATGTGCTTTAAAAATAATTTCTTGTTTTATTTCAAGTCTATGGAATGTACTGGAGCCACAGTAGTGACATAAACTTTCTTCTTGATCAAATTTTAATTGTGTTTTTCTGAGCACTTTTCTTGACTAGGCCCTGACCGTGGTTCTGATCCTTGAGGGGTCTGCTAGTTTAGTTTTAGCAAGAATCCTGTTAGGTCAGTTTAGGGAACATCTTCACCTTGATATTTGACCTCTTCACTTTGCTCATTGGTTAGCAATCTCCAGGATTTGTTTGTTTGTTTGTTTTACTGTATTTGCAGTCAAATCTGATCTCTATTTTTTTTAGTATAACTCTTTTTATGTAGTTTAGATTCTTAGAAACACCATAATGTTATATACCTTCTCACTTCTCCCCTAAAACAATTGATGTGGAAAAAATGAAATCAGAATATAAGTGGTAAAACTGGAGCTTAACTGCATTACAAATGAATAACATGGCCACACTGAAAGAGTTGGGAAAAAACTGCTAAGTTAAATAACCTTGGTAAACACTGTCTTGATTTCATCTTGCAAATCTAAAGACTATATATATAAAGCACATACATAAATTTTTAATTTTAGCCAGTAAGCTTGTTTTTCATTGGAGTACAAGAGAATAATTTTGAAATTACTTAATGCATATAAATAAACATATTGTGGGTGGTAAGAGCCAGTATTCTCACTCTCAGGGAAAGGAATTAAGTAAAAGAGGGTGGAAATCAGGTATCAGTGTGAACTCAAGATCACACACACACATACACACAAAGTGAGAGACACAGAAATATACACACGTATCTGGGATGTTGTGTTCCTGTGCATAAGTGTATTTCCTAAGTCTGAGAAGACCTAGAAGCAATGAGGGAGTCTCGTGTCCAGATCTTGATTCCCGAGCTTGATTCCTCTGTAAATGGAGTCAATGTTGATGTGTGAAAGGGTTAATTCCATGGCTGAAGTTAGGAGGATACAAGGTGAGCCTGGGAATATCATGTTGGCTCTTCTGAAGAGCACAGCTAAGCACGTTCCTGCAGTGAAGTACTTCTTCAGCGCATGTGTATAGGTCCTTCTGGTGATACACCTAAGAGCTAATAGCTTTGATTCAGGGTGTGCTAAGGAGGGACCACCATCCAGTGGCATCTGAGGGGTGTATCCACGGCCCCTCCTACTAGCAGTGTAAAAGCTCCTCTCCCTGCCAACCCATGGCATCCTCCGCTTTCCACTGCAGCTCTTCTGTGCATAGGGAGCATCAAGTTGTGCTTTAATTGTTTTCCTATTAATGGTTGATCGAAGCATCTTTTCATAGGCTTTTGGATCAATTAGATAATAGTTTTTGATGTAACTGTTTAAAAAGACTTTTGTTTATTTTTCTATTGAGCTGTCTGCCACTGTTTTATTGGTTTCTTTACATACAAAAGAGATTCAAGCCCTTCTCAGGGAGTGTATATCACACCATCTCTCTGTCTGGGGTTTGCTCATTCACTCACTTCATGGTGTTTTTTGATGAGCAGAAGTTCTTTTTTTTTTTTTTTTTTTAATTTTTTTATTAGTTGGAGGCTAATTACTTCACAACATTTCAGTGGGTTTTGTCATACATTGATATGAATCAGCCATAGATTTACACTTATTCCCCATCCCGATCCCCCCTCCCACCTCCCTCTCCACCCGATTCCTCTGGGTCTTCCCAGTGTACCAGGCCCGAGCACTTGTCTCATGCATCCCACCTGGGCTGGTGATCTGTTTCACCATAGATAGTATACATGCTGTTCTTTTGAAACATCCCACCCTCACCTTCTCCCACAGAGTTCAAAAGTCTGTTCTGTATTTCTGTGTCTCTTTTTCTGTTTTGCATATAGGGTTATCGTTACCATCTTTCTAAATTCCATATATATGTGTTAGTATGCTGTAATGTTCTTTATCTTTCTGGCTTACTTCACTCTGTATAAGGGGCTCCAGTTTCATCCATCTCATTAGGACTGGTTCAAATGAATTCTTTTTGACGGCTGAGTAAAATTCCATGGTGTATATGTACCACAGCTTCCTTATCCATTCATCTGCTGATGGGCATCTAGGTTGCTTCCATGTCCTGGCTATTATAAACAGTGCTGCGATGAACATTGGGGTGCACGTGTCTCTTTCAGATCTGGTTTCTGATGAGCAGAAGTTCTTTACTTAAATTTGTTTTAGTTTTTCCTTTAACCATCCTGTGTTGTCTTATATATGGAATGGGTAGCCATTCCCTTCTCCAGGGGATAGTCCTGATTCAGAGATCCAACCTGGGTCTCCTGCATTGTAGGCAGGTTATTTACTGTCTGAGTCAGCAGGGAAGCCTATATATATATATATTTTTATATATATACACACACACACACTAATAAATGGAAGGTATTGATATACTGATATATGTACCACGTTTTGTTTCATTTTATGAGAGAGTTTAGTCCATATTTTTTTCCTTGTAATTGTCTGTCAGGTTTACAGAGCAAGGTGATACTAGCCTAAATGATGTTGGGAATTATTTTATTTTCTTCCCTGAATTTGAAGACTTACTATATGATATGTGATATTTCTTCATGGGAATATTTGGAATTACTCTCCCTTGATGCTCACTGGACCTATAATTTTCTGTGTGGGAATATTGTTAGCAAATATTCAATTCCTTTATAGGAAGTAAACTATTCAGACTTTCTATTTTCTTATATCAGTGGCTCTAAATTGTATTTACAAATAAATTAGGGTATAGTCAAATACATTGCTGTAAAATTTATTAATTCATAGAATTAGTAGTGACACAGCCCATGCTTCATTTGATACTGCTCATTTGTGGGTTTTTTCCTTAAAAAAAAAAAATTATTCTTAGGGCAAGATATATCTGTTTTATTGGTCCTTTTAAAAAATCAACTTTATGGTTATGTTGATTTTTCCCTATTACCCTATGCTATGCGGGAGTTGGTGATGGACAGGGAGGCCTGGTGTGCTGTGATTCATGGAGTCGCAAAGAGTCAGACACCACTGAGTGACTGAACTGAACTGAACTGAATGCTATGTAATACTTTACTGCGCTATACTATACTATTCTATTCTATACTATATATACTACACTATACAGTGCTATACTATACAATAGCATACTATACTACACTATACAATATTATACCATAGTATTCCATTCTATATTGTTCTCTAATACACTATATGAAAGATGGAGACATTCTATACAGTCAGCAAAAACAAGACCAGGAGCAGACTATGGCACAGACCATGAACTCTGTATTGCCAAATTCAGACTTAAATTGAAGAAAGTAGGGAAAACCACTAGATCATTCAGGTATGGCCCAAATCAACTCCCTTAGGATTATACAGTGCAAATGACAAATAGATTCAAGGGATTATAACTGATAGAGTGTCTGAAGATATGGACAGAGGTTCATGACATTGTACAGGAGGCAAGGATCAAGACCATTCCCAAGGAAAAGAAATACAAAAAGGCAAAATGGCTGTCTGAGGACACCTTACAAATAATGTGAATAGAAGAGAAGCCAAAGGCAAAGGATAAAAGGAAAGATATACCACTTGAACGCAGAGTTCCAAAGAATAGCAAGGAGAGATAAAAAAGCCTTCCTCAGTGATCAATGCAAAGAAATAGAGGAAAACAATAGAATGGGAAAGACTAGAGATCTCTTCAAGAAAATTAGACATACCAAAGGAACATTTCATGCACAGATGGGCACAATAAAGGACAGAAATGGTATGGACCTAACAGAAGCAGAAGGTGTTAAGAAGAGGTGGCAAGAATACACAGAAGAACTATACAAAAATGTTCTTCACAAACCAGATAATCACAATGGAGTGATCACCAACCTAGAGTCAGACATCCTGGAATTCGAAGTCTAGTGGGCCTTAGGAAGCATCACTACAAACAAAGCTAGTGGAGGTGATGGAATTCCAGTTGAGCTATTTCAAATCCTAAAAAATGATGCTGTGAAAGTGCTGCACTCAATATGCCAGCAAATTTGGAAAACTCAGCAGTGGCCACAGGACTGGAAAAAGTCAGTTTTCATTCAATCCCAAAGAAAGGCAATGCCAAGGAATGCTCAAACTACTGCACAATTGCACTCACCTCACACACTAGTAAAGTAATGCTCAAAATTCTCCAAGCCAGGCTTCAACAGTATGTGAACCATGAATGTCCACGTGTTCAAGTTGGATTTAGAAAAGACAGAGGAACCAGAGATCAAATTGCCAACATCCGCTGGATCATCGAAAAAGCAAGAGAGTTCCAGAAAAATATCTACTTCTGATTTATTGACTATGCCAAAGCCTTTGACTGTGTGGATCACCAAAAACTGTGGAAAATTCTTCAAAAGATGGGAATACCAGACCACCTGACCTGCCTCTTGAGAAACCTGTATGCAGGTCAGGAAGCAACAGTTAGAACTGGACATGGAATAACAGACTGGTTCCAAATAGGGAAAGGAGTACATCAAGGCTGTATGTTGTCACCCTCCTTATTTAGCTTATATGCAGAGTACATCATGAAAAACGGTGGGCTAGATAAAGCACATACTGGAATCAAGATTGCCGGGAGAAATACCAATAACCTCAGATATGCAGATGACAACACCCTTATGGCAGAAAATGAAGAAGAACTAAAAGCCTCTTGATGAAAGTGAAAGAGAAGAGTGAGAAAGTTGGCTTCAAACTCAACATTCAGAAAACTAAGATCATGGCATCTGGTCCCATTACTTCATGGCAAATAGATGGGGAAACAGTGTAAACAGTGACAGACCTTGCTTTTCTGGGCTTCAAAATCACTGCAGATGGTGACTGCAGCCATGACATTAAAAGACACTTGCTCTTTGGAAGGAAAGTTATGACCAAGCTAGACAGCATATTAAAAAGCAGAGACATTACTTTGCCAACAAAGGTTCATCTTGTCAAAACTATGGTTTTTCCAGTAGTCATGTATGGATGTTGAACTATATAGATTATATAGTCATGTATAGAGTTGGACTATAAAGAAAGCTGAGCGCTGAAGAATTGATGCTTTTAAACTGTGGTGTTGGAGAAGACTCTTGAGAGTCCCTTGGCCTGCAAGGAGATCCAGCCAGTCCATCATAAATGAAAGTAGTCCTGAATATCCATTGGAAGGACTGATGCTAAAGCTGAAACTCCGATACTTTGGCCACCTGGTGTGAAGAACTGACTCATTTGGAAAGTCCCTGATGCTGGGAAAGATTGAAGGCATGAGGAGAAGAGGACAACAGGGGATGAGATGGTTGGATGGCAGCACCAACTCAGTGGACCTGATTTTGAGTAAACTCCTGGAGTTAGTGATGGAGAGAGAGAGATGGCATGCTGCAGTCCATGGGGTTGCAAAGAGTTGGACACTACTGAGCGAATGAACTGAACTGAACTGATGCTATTCTGTTCTTTACTACAGTATATTGTGCTATTTTATACTGTAGTAATCCAAAGAGATATGATATAAGAGTGCTTCCCTTGCCTCACCTTATGTTTGTTAGCTTTATTATTTTCTGTTTGTAGGTGTGATTTTCTGGTGTTTCAACAGCATCTTGAAATGACTAGACAATTGATTTTTAACCTCTCTTCTTTTCTTATATATAGGGTCAAGCTATACATTTTGAAGTGTTGCTTCAAGTAAATTCAAGTGGTTTTGATACATTATATCATCAGTTGATTTACTTCAAAACACTTTCTGTTTCTCATTGTGATATTCCCTTTATTACATTGGTTGTTCAGACACATAAGCTTAGTTTTTGACCATGATATTCTAGTTTCCTTTCGTTGTTCATTTCTAAATTAATTTTACTGTGATCAGAGAATAATATCTGACTGATCTAAATCCTGGCTTTATGACCTTGAAAATTTAACAGTGACCCCAAATATTCCCATCCAGGTAAAAATCTTCTGCACCGTGTCACAGCATTGGTTAGGGGGATCTTCTTATGTGCAGGGTGGGTGGTGGTTTAGTCACTAAGTCATGTCTGACTCTTTGCAACCCCACGGACTGTAGCCTGCCAGGCTCCTCTGTCCATGGGTTTTCCAGGAACAATACTGGAGTGGGTGGGCATTCCTTCTCCAGGGGATCTTCCAACCCAGGAATCAGACCTGTGTCTCCTGCATTGTAGGCAGGTTCTTTGCCAGCTGAGCTCCGAGGGAAGCACATGCAGGGTGGGGTCTAGAGTAAAGCACAAGAAGTGTTTTGGGCACAAAATGTAAGCATTTTCAGGATCCTGCAAGTGGAGGGTCAGCTTTGACAAGGTGTACCTATTTAAATTTAATGCTCTAGATGCTTCTTTTCTTCACCCTAACCTGAGTCCAGTATATATAGCAGAAAGTTAAAGTATGTTTATTGGTTGTTCAGATCTTGTATATTATCATTTTCCGCCTATTTTTTCTCAGTATTTCTTGTTTGAGTTTTGACTTCTTTTGCTTTTCATAATTTTAGGTGTTTTATAGCATACATACAGATTTAGAGTTGTGTTATCTTCCTAATGGATTGACTCTTTTTCTTATTAAATCTCTTTTTATAGGCCTAATAATCTGGGTTTTTTTTTGTTTATTTTAAAGAACTCTTTGTATTATTCTATTATAGAATTTACACATATTATATTTTTACCTTCTTGCAATTTTAATCTTTCTATATTATTATATTCAAGATGTGTGTCATCTGTAAGCAGCATATAAATCATTTAAATTCAGTCTGTCAATTATAATCTTAAAATTTGCATATTTAATTGTTGTGTCTTTACTGTGATTTCATAATGGATTTATTCTAAGGTCTTGCTCTTTGTTTTCTATTTAAATGCCAACAATTTTTTCCTTTCTTTCCCGTTTCCATTATTTACCTACTAGCTAGTTGATTGTAAATTCACTTACAGTTACGCTAATTGTTATCTTAATGATACAATTTACATCCTTGACTCAGTTTAGTCTAACAGAAACAACATTTTCTGGTTGTGGGTACCAGACTCCAATACAGCCTCTTGGTTTTACATCCTTGGGGTGGTACCCTTCCATGTACTCCAGTTGACTTGTATAACTGATAGGATATTATGGAAAAGATACTATGACTTCCAAAGCAAGGTCATAGCTTTTGCCTTCTTCTTGCCTAGATCACTTGTTTGGGGCAAGGCAGCTACCACATCAGGAGGACCCCTAGAGGGCCTAGAGGGAAGCCAAGCATCCCAATAAAGCAGTTGGTAGTGAGAAATAGAGCTCTATGGATGGTTGGTGCCAATTTGTCAATTAACTTGTCTCTCAGAACCAGTCAAGCCTTCAGATGACCATGATCCTGGACATCATTTGGACGACAATCTTATAAAAGTCCCTGAGTGTGGATGGAGCAGCTCATCTGTTACCAAACTGCTATCCTGCAGAAACTAAGTGAGATAATAAACATTTATTGCTGTTTTAAGCACTGGGTTTCTGCCTAATTAATTATGCAGCTGAAAAAATCAGACACCCACCCGTATTTGGACTGTGGAATCTTTTCATTATATGTATCCCTTTACTTATGGGCTTCTCAAGTGGCGCTAGTGGTAAAGAACCCACCTGCCAATGCAGGAGAAATAAGAGACTCCGATTCAACCCCTGGGTTGGAAAGACACCCTGGAGGAAGGCATGTCAACCTGTTCAAGAATTCTTGCCTGGAGCATCCCTATGGACAGAGGAGCCTGGCAACCTGCAGTCCATAACGTCGCAAAGCGTTCAACACAACTGAAGTGGCTTAGCAGGCACACACTCATCCCTTTATTTGCCTTTGAATTTTAGTTGTCATGTATTTCAGTATTGCATACTGTATATGAAAATCCCCAGGAGAGGATTTTACAGGCATATTTATTTACATTTATTCATGTTCTGAAACATCTCCATTGCTTTTCTATTCTTCTTGCATTTGCATGATCCTTTCTGGGATAATTTTTCTCCTAACTGACAAGCATCCATTAATATACCTTTTGTTGCAGGACTGCCAGGGACAAATTTCATCCATTTTCTTTGCCTACATCTTTGTTATCCTCACTTCCCTTGTATTATTTTGAAGATGTCTTAGGGTATGAAAGTTCAAGTTTCAAATACTTTCTGTCAGCTTTAAAGATGCCATTCCATTATTTCTTAGCTTCTATTGTATCTTTTTTCCTGATGAAATGTCAGCTAATAGTCATGATTTTTATTTTTTTATAATAGGTTTATAATGTTGCCTTCAAGATTACCTTTTAATTTGGAATAACCAGCAGTTTTACTGTGATGTATCAACATTGTCTTTATCCCACATGCATTTTACAAAGCCTATTGAGCCTCAGGTTAAAGTTTTGGAAAATCCATGGATATTATATTTTCAAATCTTGCTTTCCTTTCTTTCTAGAACCCCAATTACATATTTTTAGATATTAGATATTATTTACATATTAGATATTTTAAGACATCTCAAATGTCTTTTATGTACTTTTCTATGTTTTCCATCACTTTCTGTTTCTCTGCTTCAATTTGGATGTTTTCTACTGCTTTCGTCTACTAATTCACCAATCCTGTCCTCTGTTTTTAATTTTTGTGCCAAAAATCAATCAGTTTACCTCTCTCTATATATATTTTTCATATGTATTCTATCTATATATATACATATCTATACATATACATATATTCTTTCTCTATATATGTATATATATATACATATATTCTTATATATTTTCCTTTGTAAAATTACAGAATATCTGTGTTATTTATGTTGCATCTATTTTTTGAGCTTATCCATTTTTGTTATTTTAGAAAACTTATCTATTCTTCTCAGTATTTGTATCACTTTTACATCTGCCTCATGCATATTTTAACTGTAGGCATTTGGTATTGGGGTCCTTTTCTTATCATGCATTTATATAAAAGTATCAATAAATGGCAGCACATATGTGCAGCACCGTTGAGGCTGAGGTGACATTTTCCCTCACAGATTGTTCAATATCTTCTCTTAGGCTGATAAAGTAGGGGCATATCATCTGAATTCAGTTATGGACTAAACTGAGGTAAATTTATAATTTTAGTAGAGAGCAAAAACCAGACTTTCTATGGTTATTCCTTGTTTCTAGAGTCTTGGGGCTTTGAATTGAAAACTCTGTGGGTTCACCTGGTCCTTTCTTCTAGTAGGTCCTAAATTCTAATCCCTGATGTTTAAGCACAGGATGGTGGCTGAAACATTTGCTCTATTTGTCTAAGATTCTTTTCTTAGATTTTTAACCACTGAATCAGTGCAACTTTAGAGCTAACCAAATGCCTTGAGGGGAAAACAGGTGTATAAATCTCTAATTTTGCCTGTCTAAAAGATTATCTAAAACTCTGTCTCTTAGTCTATAGAAAGTTTATTCCTAAATCCAAAAGTTGAAAAAAAAAATACCCACAATATATCCATCAGAAGGTGGTATATCCAAACTGATATACTATTTAGTGATAAAAATAGCAATAAAAATACTGTAATATGTAAAAACATGTATGAACCTCAAGAACATTATGCTAGATAAAAGATGTGAGACAAAAAGCATAGGTATTATATGACTTCATTTACATAGTGTCTTGTAATAATCTGCCTTAGGAAAAAAGATCAGAGACTGCTTGAAACTGAGAGAGAATTGATGGCATTAGGACCGGAGTTAACTTTTGGAGATGATGCAAATTGTATATTTTGATTGTGGTATCGAATATATAAGTATAAACAGTTGATATGTACTTAAAAGTGAAAATTTTATTTTTAATTTTTTTCTTAAAAATGTAATACAATATACACAGTATAAAATTTGCTATTTTAAGCTTTTAGAATATAAAAGTTCTGCTCAAAATTGAAGAACATCAAAGAAAAGGGGAGATCTGATGCTAAGCAAGGCCCTGTGGGTCTCCCAGGCCTGGAGGCCTTTTTGTTCCCATTTCTTATAGGCAAAACTCCAGCCTCCATGACCTTCCATAGGGCAGAATAGTTACTAATCAAGGGAGGGGCAGACACAAAACCACCTGAGGCAAGATTAAAGGACAGAGAAACTCATCAAGATTAAGAAACCAAGCACCTGAGACCCTGCAACAAACCTAGTCTTGTCAGCAACTCCTTGAAATTTTGCAGAATAAAGGGTGCAACATGGTTACTACCTTGATCCTTATCACATACCCCTGTCTGACACAGCTCCTGAGGCTCTAGCCTAGTGTTACCCCTTCGTACAGCAAAGAAATGAAGCTACTCATTCTTTCTCCCCAAAAAAGAAAAAAAGATAAAATATAAAGTTTTGTGGTATTAAGCACATTCACATTATACAATTATTACCATCATGGTCTGAAAGACTCTTTCCATCTTGCAAAACTGAAATTCTGTCCTCATTAAGCAGTAATTCTCCTTCCATCTCCCTCTAGACCCTTGTGGTCACCATTCTATTTTCCACATCTGTGAATTTTATTATTCCATGTACTCATGTAATTGGAACCATACAGTATTGTGCTTTTTTTTTGTGACTGAAGGTGTATATTTATTTTACGCAGATTAAATCTCAGTAAAGCTGACAAATTAAAAAAAGCAGCATAAGCAAAACCATTATTGTTCCTGCATTTGATAAACATATTATCTACAGCTGTGTATACTATATTCTCAGTATTTGTCTGAAAATTGTTTTCCCAAAATATTCTTATTGTATTCAATGCTTTGTATTGTATGTGTTTTTTTCAAATTTTCATGTTCTGATTAGCAATTTGGCATAGTCAATTCATTATTTTCTGTAGACCACGATGTGTTTCATTGAGAAAATATTCTCCCTGTGAAAGAACCCAGAAGCCTCAGAGTAAATCTGCTCAATGAAGTATAATATTCTCCTTTTCATAGAAAACATGTAATTCAATTTTGATAATTTTTTAAGTCCATTTCTTTTCATTCACTCAGAGTTTGCCTTCAACAAATATTTTTACTAAACCAAACTGTCAAATATGCTATTTACCATATGTTTGAATAGTTTGCAAATTTTAGTAATAAAAGTGGTAAGCCTTCTAATTCTCATTTCATTTAAACAAATAGTATAAATTTATTCCATCAAAAAGGGAGTTCCATCAAAGTTTTAATACTGCTTGAAATTTCCCAAAAAAGCAATTACAGATATTGAAACATGCTAAAAAGCCTCTTATTTGAAAAATGTGTATTAAGTGAAATACATATGGACACACCAGGGCTTCCCAGGTGGCTCAGTGGTAAAGAATCCACCTGCAGTGCAGGAGACACTGGTTGGATCCCTGGGTCAGGAAGATCCCCTGGTGGAGGGTCCAGTAACCCGCTCCAGTATTCTTGCCTGAAGAATCCCATGGAGAGAGGAGCCTGGCAGGCTACAGTCCATGGGTCGCAGAGTCAGACACGACTGAATCTACTGAGCATGTGGACACACCAATATAACTGAATAGAAATTACCAAATAAAATCTCGTATTTATGTAACATAATATATGATAAAGATGACATAGTAAATCAATAGGTTAAACAAATGGATTTTTAAACTTTAAAACAAATGTTAGTAAGAACACTGGATAGTGTATTAATTAACTTTTATCTGCATAACAAACCAAAGCTAAAAGCTTGCATTAATTCAAAATTTAGTAGTTTAATCAACATTTATTATTGCTTCCAAATCCAATCAAGAGGAAGTTTCTATTGATGGACTGATCTCTGCTGAGACTGAATCTGTGCTTGAAAGGATAGATGAATCATCTGGAAAGCTTGGATGGAGAAGAGCTCAGTCTCATGTCTGGCAGAGTGTGGAAAAAACACACTCATGACTCAGGTTCAGAAAGAGTAAAGGATGAAGACCAAGCTTGGCTGCATTGTAGAAACAAAAATAAAATGGCTGCTTGTCTAAATTACCATAAGCCACATCAAAAGATAGATTACAAAGTGGGAGAGAGAGTGGGACTTATTTCATTGACAAACAGCTATTACTTAAATATATGATAAGCTACTAAAAATTGAGATAATGAGCTAGACAGGAAAAAATGGACAAAAAATAGGAATAATTTATCTACTGGAAAAAATACAAAGGGCCATTGCACTTACAAATTCTGCTTAATTTCACTCTTAAAGAAAATGAAAACTAAAAACTATACAGGGCTGCTATTATTCACCTACTGGCTTAGCAAAAAATCCAATGGTTTGAAACTATGTTTCAATGGCAAAGTTCTAGGGAAAAAGGATAAATAAATAAATGGGTAAATATTCACATTGGCTGTATCTCATTTTGTTTAAAATTCTCTCTATTGATTTTAATCTGATGTTTTCAATCTTTATCTCTGCCAAATAATTTCACAACAAGCAAGCTTATTCACAAACCATTAGTTATTTTTTCAGTGGTACATCTTTGGACTGGATTCTTCTAAGTGAGATTGCTTTAGCCAAGAATAAATGATTGGTTAATATTGCCAATTCTTTTCTTATAGGGCTTCTATCATTTTGCTTTTATTACCAGCGGTATGTTTACAATGTAAATAGTTTACATATTCAAACCTTGAATTAAGGAAGGAGGAGCACACTGCAATATTAAAAACAAGTGGACACAAAAGATCTAACTGTGTATCAAATGGGTACTATAGTGCACAGGATAATGAAATTGTTATGGGTGATTTTGAAAGCAGAACTCTTAAATGGAATGTCTTATAAAGTGAAAAGAAGCTGTAAAAAAACCCTTCAACTTCATTCATGTATTTAATTTTTAGTAATCCTATCATAAACCAGTCAATTCTAAAGGAAATCAACCTGGAATATCCACTGGAAGGACTGATGCTGAAACTGAAGCTTCAATACTTTGGCCCCCTGATGCAAAGAGCCGACTCACTGGAAAATACCCTGATAATGGGAAAGATTGAGGGTAGGAGGAGAAAAGGGCAACAGAGGATGAGATGGTTGGATAGCATCACTGACTCAGTGGACATGAGTTTGAGCAAACTTTGGGAGATAGAAAAGGATAATGAAGCTAGTGAGCTGCAGCTCATGCAGACACAAAGAGTGGGACATGACTCAGCGCCTGAACAGCAATAATCTCAACATTACAATTTTGGCATTATGCTACTTATACAGTTTAAGAAAGCTGAGAAAAATGCAACTAAGTGATTCTCTTAATAGTGGTAGGAGTACAGATCTTCAACACAAGGTAACACAGCTATAAACATAAAGACGCATTAGTGCTTAAAAAGAAAAATTTGAATTGCTCATTTGGTTTGAGATTGTCACTAGATCTCAAAGATTATAAAGTTATTGACTTCTTGGGACTTTCCTGGTGGTTCAGTGGCTAAAACTCTGTGCTTCCAATGCAGAGGGTGCATGTCTGATCCCTGGTTGGGAAACTAAGATCCCAGATGCTGTGTGGTGTGGCCAAATATATATATATGTCAGACATGACTGAGCAACTAAGCATGCACACACACACACACACACACACACACACACACACACACATTTGAAAAGTGAAAGTGTTAGTTGCTCAGTCGTGTCTGACTCGTGACCGCATAGACTGTAACCTGCCAGGCTCCTCTGTCCATGGAACTCTCCAGGTAAGAATACTGGAGTGGGTTGCCATTCCCTTCTCCAGAGGATCTTCCTGACTCAGGGATCAAACCCTGGTCTCCAGTGCTGCAGGCAAGTTCTTTACCATCTGAGCCACCAGGGAAACCCGTATAATATATGGTTAAGTCTCTTCTAAAAATTCCTCAGCAATTGATCTCCTTACTCTTTTCGAATTACCCCAGCACCAAGGATATCATTCTATTGTAGATTTACTATTAGTTCTGTGGCTATTCCACCTCTACTAGATGCCACTCTGAGAATTAACCTAATCTCTCCAATTCCCTGATGCATAACTACAGATGATGACCATCTCCCTGACAAGACTGGTTCCTGAATGAGCTGGTCAAGTTGTGGGAACTGTGACTTCTTATCACCAAGTCCTTCACAGCATTTTCCAACCACAGAACCTTTCATAAGAGTCATTTTCATGAGTGATATTGAGATTTGAACCTGCCCCTGCATATCCCACCCATCTTGAAAACCTTGACAATTTCTGAAGGGAAAGGATGGAGCTTCAACTTTGTACTTTGAGAAAAATGCCTGCAACAAAAGTGGTTCTAAATACCCAACAAGACACATGAAAATGGCTTGTAAATGGCAAAATATCATAAAAAGCTGATTATCACTGTTACTAAAATAAGCCATTTCAATTTTGTATTGTTGTAGTGACAATGATTTCTCACAGTTGGACCTGAAATCTGCCTCATTATAACTTTATCCCATTAATCTTTGTTCTGCCCTCTGGGCTCTACTGAATAATTAATCGCATTCACTGGAAGAAGTAAAAATAAAGTGTTTTCTATTGGAATAATAAAAATACAAGCATTTGGTTCTTGATATTTTTTTATGAATTATTTTATTAACTGACCAATGTGAACCCTCTTAAAGACACCTGTACAAGGCTAGCCTTACTTCCTGCTCTTGTCTTTATTTGACCATTGTTTTGTCATAAACTATATACTAAAGAGCAACTATGATAATCACAGATATCTAGATATCACAGATAATCTAGATAATCACAGTTTACCCCCAGATTGTTCTTCTCTGCAACTCTATTTGTGGTTTCCACTCCTAAGAGTATTTCCCTATACATGTGATCACTGGGATTATTTCCTACCTTGCAAGAATTAACTGTCCTATTTCCATTTATGACATTTTTTGCAGATTTGCTATTAATTGTTAATATTATAATTAATAATATCCATGACCAAGTGTTGTGGTTTCCTCTAGAACATGATATTCATGGGTTTCCCAGGTGGTACAGTGGTAAAAAATCCACAAGAGATGCAGGTTTGACCCCTGGGTTGGGAAGATTTCCTGAAGGAGAAAATAGTAACCAACTCCAGTATTCTTACTTGAAAAATCCCACAGACAGAGCAGCCCTGGCAGGCTATAATCTATGGGGGTGTAAAGAGCCAGGTATGACTGAGCAACTGAGCACATACACAGACAATTTCGATTTCTTCATCCACTATTTCCTTAAACTGTTATAGTGACTGGCAAAGACAGAAGTTACAAAAATAAATAAATAAAGAAATCTAACTTTTGGATGATATACCATCATAAACATCTACCTGGTCTTAAAAATGGAGGCACTTTCTCCCTTTGCCATATCTCATTAAATAACTTTCTATTATCTAGTAGTGTCTGGAGAAGCGAATGGAAACCCACTCCAGTACTCTTGCCTGGGAGTCCCATGGACAGAGGAGCTTGGCAGGGCCTAGTCCATGGGATCACAAAGGGTCAGACATGACTGAGCGACTAACACACACATTATCTTGTAGTGTACATAACAGTTTTGCTATGTATGTATTATTCTTTTCAGTTCAGTCTCTCAGTCATGTCCGACTCTTTACGACCCCATGAACTGCAGCATGCCAGGCCTCCCTGTCCATCACCAACTCCCAGAGTTTACCCAAACTCATGTCCATCGAGTCTCTAACACAATGGGGAAATGTATAAGTTTTCACAGAATGCAGAATGAGATGTCCAACATTGACTGGGGAGTTGAGATCACCTTCATGGAAAGGGGATCATTAGAATGGAGCCAGAAAGAACTGAGTGGTTTTCAAGGTGGAAAAGAAGAAATAGGTTGACTCATCCAAAAAGTGAATGGTATGACCAAAGGCAGAGTCACAGGTAATACAAATGTCTTTGAAGAAACTATGAAAAGTTGATTACTGGAACCCCCATAACATGCAAATAAGGGATGAATAGAGTGCATGTAGGATGACAGAAAACTGAGAACCCCGCAAAGAAAGAAGCACACAAGTAGATTTTCTTCTGGGATGAAAAATGATTGTAAAGTTGAGTTGTATATTCATGAAATGGCAAAGCTAGATAATGCTATTATATAGGATGAAGTTTTATCAAAGCATTAGAACAAATCTGAGAGTATTTAATTTTTAAAATCCACCCCATTATCATACATTTTATGCATATAGTTATCACATTAAATTTTGCCTTTGAGGCATTTATAATTGACCCTTGAACAATATGAGCTTGAACTGCACAAGTAAACTTGTACAAAGATGTTTTTTTCTGATAAATGTTTTGGGAAATTCTTTGGAGATTTTCAAGAGCTTTCCTGGTGACTCAGAGGGTAAAGAATGGGACTGCAGTGTGAGAGACCTGGGTTTGATCCCTGAGTTGGAAAGGACACCTGGAGAAGGGAATGGCTGCCCAATGTCAGTCTTCTTGCCTGGAGAATTCCATGGACAGAGGAGACTGGTGAGCTGCACTGGTGGGGTCACTAAGAGTCAGACATGACTGAGTGGCTAACACTATTTATTTATATTTTTGGAGATTTTCAACAATTTGAAAAAATATTGGGCACTAACTGATTAGCCTAGAAATAGTGAAAATATTAAGAGAATGTTAGGTATGTCATAAATACATAATATATATATAGATACTAGCCTATCCTTACACAGACGTAAGATGAGAGATATTTAATGTTATATTAACAGTATTAGTTTACTATTTTATAACTTTGCTTTCAAAGAATTACATTATCATTCAGTATGCCTCTCTCATAACTGGAGAAACTGTGTATCAGCCTGCCATCACAAATAAGTGAGCTTTTAAAAATATAACAATGTTTCCAATGCTGAATTATGAGTATGATTGTAATACTATATGCTGGAAAACTTTTGTAATCATTCATTCATTAGTATTAATACAAAAATTAAGCTACCAAGAAGCAGTTCTATTTTTTACACAAAACTACCATGCGTGCAAGTGTGCTCAGTCATGTCCAACTCTTTGCAACTGCATGGCCTGGAGCCACCAGGTTCCTGCATCCATGGAATTTTCCAGGACAGAATACTGAAGTAGGTTGCCATTTCCTACTTCAGGGATTAAACTTGCAGTCTCCTGCATTGACAGGAAGTTTCTTTTTACCAGTGTGCTACCACCATAAAGTAAATATTTTGCTGCCTCTTCATTATCAATGCATGAATCATTGTATCAGTAAATAGATATGAATTTTTTTACTTTACATTTTCATTTTTGATGTCTAGTGTTAGTAAAATGTATAACATCAACAATATTTTGTATTATACAAGGCTATATTGATGTTGGTATTGACAGACATCATTTCGTAGACAGATGATGTAAATTCACAGCATTGACAAACAGTTTATAAGCAAAACAAACATCATACACAGATTCTAGGTGGCATGGGAATTAGCACTCCTAAATCCTGTGTTTTTCTAGAGAGTGTGGAACACTGGTTACTAGTTCCCAGAGGCTGTGGTAGACATGTCATCAGCTACTTCTGGAGCCACAGAATGGAAAAGTGGCTACATTGCTTAGTTGGATGTAAGTCTGTTTTATTTCTGATGTTTAATTTTTCTATTTTTTTTCTTTGTTTTAAAGAGAGAAAAGGCCAAGAGTAGAAGCTGTTTAGAGAAAAATATTTAGAAGATGAGTTGCTATAATAGGTGAGAATTTTCATACAGTGCACTATGTAGTGTGCCCCATAGCTGAGCATCAAAACCATAAGTTTTGCAAACAACAAACCACACTGATAGTTTAGACATCACTGATGAGCACAAGCTGGAATCAAGACTGCCGGGAGAAATATCAATAATCTCAGATATACAGATGACCCCACCCTTATGGCAGAAAGTGAAGAAGAGCTAAAGAGCCTCTTGATGCAAGTGAAAGAGGAGAGTGAAAAAGTTGGCTTAAAGCTCAACATTCAGAAAACTAAGATCATGGCATCTCGTCCCATAACTTCATGGCAAATAGATGGGGAAACAGTGGAAACAGTGTCTGACTTTATTTTTCTGGGCTCCAAAATCACTGCAGGTGGTGATTGCAGCAATGAAATTAAAAGACACTTACTCCTTGGAAGGAAAGTTATGACCAACCTAGATAGCATATTAAAAAGCAGAGACATTACTTTGCCAACAAAGGTCCGTCTAGTCAAGGCTATGGTTTTTTCAGTAGTTATGTATGGATGTGAGAGTTGAACTATAAAGAAAGCTGAGTGCTGAAGAATTGATGCTTTTGAACTGTGGTGTTGGAGAAGAGTCTTGAGAGTCCCTTGGACTGCAAGGAGATCCAACCAGTCCATCCTAAAGAAGGCCAGTCCTGGGTGTTCATTAGAAGGACAGACATTGAAGCTGAAACTCCAATACTCTGGCCATCTGATGTGAAGAACTGATTCATTTGAAAAGACCCTGATGCTGGGAAAGATTGAGGGCAGGAGGAGAAGGGGATGACAGAAGATGAGATGGTTGGATGGCATCACCGAGTCAATGGACATGGGTTTGGGTAGACTCCAGGAGTTGGTGATGAACAGGGAGATCTGGTGTGCTGTGGTTCATGGAGTCACAAAGAGTCGGACACGACTGAGTGACTGAACTGAACTGAACTGAACTGATGAGTCCAGAGGATGATGATACAAAGAGGATACTGTTGGCAAGTGAACAATTTTCTACTTGCTTGAGATTTGGCTTCAACCCCTATAGCCCAGAAAAGTCAATTTTCCTGGGCTCAGAAGAGGCTTGCTTCATACATCCTCTCCCCAGGCTTTTTCTTGGTTTTAGTTTTGCTTTTAAAAGAAGCTTTATGTTTGGCATAAATGGATGAGTCCCGGGAAAATGTAACACCAAAGGCAAAGATCAGGAAAGGAACCGAGCCTCAGAGACTCCACCTTCTTTCATATTATCCCAGGCCTCTGGCCTATAAGTTATGTCACAGGATTTATTATCTCAATTAAAGTCTGAGCAGAAGTGGTATATCATTTCCATTCTAAGCCAATTGGGAAGTGATGTGACGTTTGTTCATCACTTTCCTTCTTGCATCCGTTTGTGTGTAAACAGGCCTCCAACAAGGGCAGAGCTCTAAGATGGGAGCCAATGTGAACTCACACATTCTCTTTGAGGAGGTGCACAAGCATAAGTCCCAAACTGCATTTAATGAGCGAGGAATAAAGCTTTCTTTTGCTTGATTACTGAATTATAGTCTACATTGCATAATAAACTCAAAATAAAAAAAATAAAATAATAAACTCAAAATAAAATAATCCAAAAATTATGAAAAATTCAGCCTTATTTATAACTTCCTGATGCTTACAGTAAGAATTCTACCACAAAAGGGAGTGAGTGTTCATTCATTCCTTCACTCATTTTGTGATGGTTGAGCTGGAGCTTACTGGAGTCCTTATACAAGTCAGGAGGTCGAGGAGTCTTATTTAGACTCCAGAAATGATTTTGAGAAAAAAAAAAAGTTTGTTTAGGAAAGGAGATATATGTCTTATTACTATATTGAAACTCAAATCTCAAGTAAAACAAACTTTACTGAATTCACTTATTATTTCTAATAGTTTTTTTTTTTTTTTTTGGCAGAGACTTAGGGTTTCCTATATATAGTATTCTGTTATCTGCAAATAGTGACAGTTTTAGTTCTTCCCTTCCAAACTGGATGACTTTAATTTCTTTTTTCTTGTCTGATTGCTGTAGCTAGGACTTCCAACACCATGTTAAGGGAGTGGTGAGAATGGGAACGCTTGTCTTGTTCCTGATTTTAGAGGAAACAGCCATTAGCTTTTCAACATTGAATATGATGTTAACTGTTGGTTTGACAAAAATGGCTTTTATTAAGTTGAAACATATTCCCCATATACCAACTTTGATGAGAGTTTTTATCATGATTGGATGTTGAATGTTACCAAATGCTCTTTCTGCATATATTGAGATGATCATGTGATTTTCATCTTTCCTATTGCTAATGTGGTATATCACATTGATTTAGTTGTGAATATTGAATCATCCTTGCATCTCTACAATAAATCTATTAAAACAGCATGGTACTGGCACAAAAACAGGCACATAGCTCAATGAGGCAGAATAGAGAACCCAGAAATAAACCCACACACCTATGGTCAATTAAGCTGACAAAGGAAACAAGAAATGTGATAGAGAAAAGGAAATATATTTAATAAGTGGTCTATGAAAACATGACAGCTACATTTAAAAAAATGAGATTAGAATGTCCCCTCACATCATATACAAAAATGAACTCAAAAAGAAATTAAAGACCTAAATGTAAGGCCTGAAACTATAAAACTCCTAGAAGAGAACACAGAAAAAATCAGTTTTCATATAAATTATAGGAATAGTTTTTTAATTTGTCTTTTAAGACAAAGAAATAAAAGCAAAAATAAACAAATGGGATCTAATTAAACTTAAAAGCTTTTGGGCAACAAAGGAGGCCATTAAAAAAAGACAATCTACTGAATGGGAGAAAATATTTACAAATGTTATTGCCAATAAGAGTTTAATATCCAAATTAAACAATCCATACAACTAATTAACAAAATAACAAACAACCCAATGAAAAAAAATGGGCAAAAAGACCTGAATAGACATTTTTCAAAGAAGACATACAGATGGCTAACACATGAAAAAGTACTCAACATTTTTAATTATGTTGATCAAAATGTTGATCAAAACCACAATGAGATATCAGTTTATGCCTGTTAGAATGTCAAATCACCAAAAAGTCTACAAATAACAAATGGTAGAGATGACGTGGAGTAAAAGGAACCCTCTTGCACTGTTGGTGAGAATGTAAGTTGAGATCAGTCCTGGGTGTTCATTGGACGGACTGATGTTGAAGCTGAAACTCCAATACTTTGGCCACCTGATGCGAGGAACCAACTCATTGGAAAAGACCCTGATGCTGGGGACGACTGAGGGCAAGAGGAGAAGGGGACAACAGAGGATGAGATGGTTGGATGGCATCACCGACTCTATGGACATGACTTTGGGTGGACTCTGGGAGTTGGTGATGGACAGGGAGGCCTGGCGTGCTGTGGTTCATGGGGTCGCAAAGAGTCGGATATGACTGAGTGACTGAACTGAACTGAACTTGAATTGAAAGGGAACCCTCTTGCACTGTTGCTGGGAATGCAAATTGGTGTAGCCGCTAAGGAGAACAGTATGGAGGTTCCTCAAAAAACTAAAAATAGAGCTACTATATGACCCAGCAATCCCACTCCTGGGTATATATCTGAAAAAATGAAAACACTAATTCAAAGTATGCATGCCAATGTCCATATAAGCATTATTTATAATAGTCATGATATGGAAGCGACCTAAGTATCCATCAAGAGATGAATGGATAAAGAAAATTAGATATCACAGATAGAGAAAACAAACTTATGATTACCAAGGGGGAAGGTGGTGGGGAGGGATAAACTGTGAGGCTGGAATCAACACATACACACTGCTGTGTATAAAATGGCAAGCTAACAAGGACCTACCGCAGCACAGAGAACTTTTCTCAATACTCTGTAATGAGTAATATGGGAAGAACATCTAGAAGAGAGTGGATATATATATGTGTATAACTGATTCACTTTGTTTTACTGCAGAAACTAACACACGTTTTAAATGAATTGTACTCCAATAAGGGCTTCCCTGGTGGCTCAGACAGGAAACATAAAAAAATAAATTAACAAAGAATCTGCCTGCAATGTGGGAGACCTAGGTTCAATACCTGGGTTGGGAAGATCTTCTGGAGAAGGGAATGACAACTCATTCCAGTATTCTTGTCTGAAGAATCTCATGGACAGAGGAGCCTGGTGGGCTACAGTCCATAGGGTCACAAAGAGTTGGACTTAGCACAAGCACATACTCAAATTGTTTTTAAAAAGAAGATGAAGTATATACATATAGTGGAATATTAGGCATAAAAATAATAAAATTCTGCCATATACAACAGTGTGGATGGATCTTGAGAATGTCAAGCTTAGCGAAATGTCAGACTGAGAAAAACAAATGATGTATATTATCACTTATATGAGAAATCTTAAAAACAAAGCTAATAAATGCATATAACAACAGAAATAAACTCACAAATATAGAGAATAAACTACTGGATACCAGTGGGAAGATGGATGGGAGGAGGGACAGGATAAGGGTAGGAGGTTAAGAGATACAAACTACGATGTATAAAATAGATAAGCAGCAAAGATATATTACACAGAAAATGGAAACCTGTCATTATTTTATGATAACTTTATTTTTTAATTTTTTTATATTTTTTAATTTTTTATGATAACTTTAAATGGAATACAATCTATGAAAACATTGAATCACTATACTGTATGCCTAAAAGTAATATAATATTGTAAATGCTACACATGAAACTAACACAAAATTTTAAGTCAGCTATACTTCAATAAAAATGTAAAAAATAAAAAAGAAAATAAGGTTGAAATCTATCTCTTAATAGAAAAGTTTGATACAAGAATTTTTTTCTAAGAATTTAATTTCTTTTTGAAGTTCTGTGTAAATTGAATCAAGGCAGAAAGAACATTTGAAAAACAGCAATATAAACATAGAATTCTTGAAATTAAAAACTGTAGCTTCACTGAATTTGTAGACAATTATTCTACTCCTCTAAATTTACACTTGCCTGGGGAATCCCAGGGACAGAGGAGCCTGGTGGGCTGCCCTTTATGGAGTCACACAGAGTCGGACACGACTAAAATGACCTACAGCAGCAGCAGCAAATTTACACTTAGTTTATTTCTATTATACTAATTTAGTATTTTCCTCATTTCAGATGCTGACATGTTGTGGCCACAAAAACTGTGTCTGTAGACTAGAATTTGAAAGGTGAATTGTGGATACATTATGTCAATATTGGTTTTCTCCACCAGAATAAACTCTAGAGAGGAAATTAGTCCTCAGACATAATACTTTCACCATTAAAGAACTGGAAAAGGATTTCTGGAACTGAAAACAGACAAATTTAACAAAAAATGTGATTTGAAGGAGACTAGAAGTAAATTTATTCTTCTTCAATATACAATAGATTTTCAGGGAAGAACATAGTCACATAACAAAGAAAGCAAGCTTCCCTCCCTCCCCCTCACCTGATGCCCAATGGATCTTTCAGAATGTCTTTGCTACTGCTACCAGCCTGTGCCATGGGTTTTAACAGAAAAAAATTGAAGAGCTGGGAGGATGCTAAGAATAATCTCACCTAATATTCTCTTGCCAAAAGTTTACAACATGTATCACTTTTAGATGGTACTGACTAGTAATGAAAACTTTATAATCATTATTACTGTCTTGTTATTTGTTTGCTACTTAGTTGCTAATTTCTTTGTACAAATAAATTTCTGTTTTAAGGAAATTTTGAAGAAATGATGCCAAGAGCCCTGGTTCCCAGCTTCCTCTAAAAAAAATTGACTCATATAGTGATTTCTGGAGCTTAATGGATCCCTCATTTTATTAAAATTTTTAGTTTACACAATTCTATATTTCAAGCTCACCAAGCAAAAAGAGTCCTCTGGAGTTTATTGATTGTTCAAGTTAATATACAAACATCTTGAATTAACTTTATATTGGATAATAGGAAAATATTTAGTACAATTTAGAATCTTCTTAACCAATAAAAATAGATGTAATATACTTAGAAACAGTTTTATTAGTCAAATCAATTAAATTGACCCCAAATGTGTTTGTTTGTTTATTTGTTTTGGAGAAGAACTTAAAGAGTGGAGGATACCGTTGAAGTGTTTATACTCAGTGTCCTGCTTTCAGGACTGTGAAGATTTCAAGTTTTAGGTTACCCAGGCCTGCATTCTCTTTCCCCTTATTCACCTGAAAAGGGCTTCAATTTCTTACTGTTCTGAAATCAGTGTGACTTCCCACATTCGCTGTATATTCTGTAGTAGGCTATTTGAGAACTCATTATTGAAATTTTGTTAGGTACAATTGGAATGCCTTCTCAGTATTGACCAGGTAGCCTTTAGGTGTTCATGATGAGTATTAAGAAGGGAGATAAAAACGAAGGAAGATCCACAGCATTTTAGGAGACTTTCAGGTCCTGTTCATCACGATATGTTACAATAGCAAGAGGAAAAACAGTTTCTTCTAGATGAGAATGTGAGAATGAAGTTTTTCAAGATGGAAGCAACAGTTTGTTGATAGGTTTTCATTGTGGTGGAGACATAATTGTGTCTCCACAATCACAGATGCAACTGTGAAAAACTTTATATTGTGGACTGGTGTGAAGGTTTTTGTATATTTGGAAATGTTTGTTCGTTTCTTTTGGCTGAGTATGAGGTCGCAAATTCTTTACTTCTTTGATGTGAGCCATCACACTTCATACATAATTTTTGTACCAGTGCTGTCTTCCCTCAGACTATCTGCAGGTGGTGGAATTTAGGACCCACTGAAAATACCACGTGGATGCGCGAGTCTTTTAAGGCAGTCCTCTAAGAGCTGACTCATTTGAAATGACCTTGATGCTGGGAAAGATTGAGGGCAGGAGGAGAAGGAGAAGACAGAGGATGAGACGGTTGGATGGCATCACTGACTCAATGGATATGGGTTTGGGTGGACTCTGGGAGTTTGTGATGGACAGGGAGGCCTGGTGTGCTGTGGTTCATGAGGTTGCAAAGAGTCAGACACGACTGAGCAACTGAACTGAACTTTCTGTATCTGTGGAACCTGTAGCCATAGATTCAACCAACTATGGATCATAAATATCATAGTATAGGTAATGGAAAACAATCACATGTAAGTAGACACATGCCAATCAAAACTGTTGTTCAAGGGTCAACTGTTACATGTTTTCTGGGGCTCTGGATACTGCTGCTGCTGGGTCACTTCAATTGTGTCCCATTCTTTATGACCCTATGGACAGTAGCTTTCCAGGCTCCTGTGTCCATGGGGATTCTCCAGGAGAAAATGCTGGAGTGGGTTGCCATATCCTCCTTTAGGGGATCTTCCCAACCCAGCGATAGAACCAGCGATAAAACCTGCTCTGGCAGGCAGGTTCTTTACCACTCATGCCACCTGGGAAGCCCTACCTGGTTACAAAATTAAACATGATGCCTTAGTCTTGAATGCTGTGGAGAAAATTTGAGGTCAGTGATTCTCAACCTTTTTGGCCTCAGGAATATTTTGCACTCAAAAATTTATTGAGGACCTCCCAAAGCTTTTGCTTGTATGAATTATATCTACCAATATTTACTGATTAAAAAGTAAAATTAAGAAACTTTTTAAAATGACAGCATTCACAAGCGCATTTTCCAACTGATCAATGATGTCTTTATATTTCATGTCACCCCTGGCAGAAGCAACAGAGCCATTGTAGGAGGATGACAGCAAAGGCATGACACTCCAAACATTAAATATCTATTAATAATACTTTGCTAAGCAGTTTTAAAGAGAGAGAATGAGAATAACAATGACAAAGAGTCTTACTATGATCATAAGAATAGTTTTGAATTTACAACCCCTAGAGAGATCATGAGGATCCCTGAGGCATCCCTAAACCACATTTTGCAAACAGATGTTCCAGACTAGGGTATCAAAAGCTTTCCATCCAGAATTGAGACATATTTTGACAATGAAATTAAGTGACATGATATTATGGGTTAAGTTGGAAATGTATATAATATATTTTGATAGGTACATAATGATGTATATATGTGTGTGTGTGTGTGTGTGTGTGTGTGTGTATGGTTCCCTGATGGCTCAGATAGTAAAATAGTCTGCTTGCAGTGTAGGAGACTGAGGTTCCATCCCTGGGTCGGGAAGATCCCCTGGAGAAAGGAATGTCAACCCACTCTAGTATCCTTGCCTGGAGAATTCCATGGACAGAGGAGCATAGCAAGGCTGCAGTCCAAGAGGCTGCAAAGAGTCAGACATGACTGAGCAGCTAACACTTTCACTTTCATTGTATATATTCATTTACATATTTTAAATCTCTTAATGAGGGTGAAAGAGGAGAGTGAAAAAACTGGCTTGAAAATCAACATTAAAAACTCTAAGATCATGGCAACCAGTCCCAACATTTCATGGCAAATAAAGGGGAAAAAGTGGAAGCAGTGACAGATTTTATTTTCTTGGGCTCCAAAATCACTGTAGACTGTGACTGCAGCCATGAAATTAAAAGATGCTTGCTCCTTGGAAGGAAAGCTATGACAAACCTAGACAGCGTATCAAAAAGCAGAGACATTGCTTTACCAACAAAGGTCTGTACACTCAAAACTATAGTTTTTCCAGTAGTCGTGTATGGATGTGAGAGTTGGATCATAAAGAAGGCTGAGTGCTGAAGAATTGATGCTTTCAAATTGGTGCTGGAGAAGGCTCTTGAGAGCCCCTAGGACAGCAAAGAGATCAAATCAGTCAATACTAAAGGAAATCAACCCTGAGTATTTAATCGGAAGGACTGATGGTGAAGCTGAAGCTCCAATACTTTGGCCACCTGATGCAAAGAGTCGACTCATTGGAAAAGACCCTGATGCTGGGAAAGATTGAGGGCAAGAGGAGAAGAGGGTGGCAGGGGATGAGATGGTTAGATAGTATCACTGACACAACGGACGTGAATTTGAGCCAACTCTGGGAAATAGTGGAGGGCATAGGGGTCTGATGTGCTACAGTTCATGGGTCGCAAAGAGTCAGGCGTGGCTTAGTGACTGAACAACAATATATATATAATGGTGTGTGTATATATTTTTAAGTGATGTGGTGATTGGGTCTCAGGGCACAGGGGCCCAGAAATCACCCCAGTAGTGTCATCTTGCCAATAGGAAGCTTTTACTCCAGTTTTCATATGGACAAAACATTCTCTGAGTTAAATATAAATCAATTTCTCTGAAATAATTTTACTTGAGGTATAATTGACATGTAAGTTTCATATGTACAACATAGCAATTCAATATTAATATATATCACAAAATAATCATGACAGTAAATCTAATTAGCATCTATCAGCAGATATAGTTACAATCTTTTTCTTATTATGAGAACTTTTAAAATACTTTCTTAGCAACTTTCAAGTATACAATACAGAATTGTTTAGCTATAGTCACCATGCTGGACATTACGGCCTCACAGCATTTATTTTATGCTTGAAAGTTTGTACATTTCAATTACCTTAACCCTTTCACACACCTCAATCTCCCACCACCTCTGGCCACCACCAACCTGTTCTCTATGTCTGTGAGCCTGTGATCTTTTTTGTTTGTTTGTTTGTTTTTAAATTACACAAATAAATGATATCACACCATATAAAAACCTAAACTGTTTTAAACAATCTGTATCACTTTGATCATCACAGCTTTTGGGTTTTCCAAAAAGAAGCAGGTTTTGATGAATTTCCCAAATGCTCCAATACAACAACATCCAGATCTCCCTTCAATCTTAGGTGTTCTTTCGTAAACAAGCAAAGCAAAGCAGGACAAGTGAACAAAGAACTGTACAGAATTGCATTAAGGTGCCTACATGACTATCAGTGTGTATTATATCAGGGATGAAGCTTCTCACTCCTACTTCCTTCATATGGATGAAAATATAGCTGGTACTTAACATAGAATTAATAGTTACAAATGCCTCTTTTGGTAGAAATAGTGGTATATTGTGGAAGAATAAAAATTCAGATGTATTTTATTAAAGAAGATGCAAGCTTGCTAAGTCACTTCAGTGGGGTCTGACTCTTTGCGACTCTATGGACTGTAAGCTGCCAGGCTCCTCTGTCCGTGGGATTGTCCAGGCAAGAATATTGGATTGGGTTGCCAAGATCTTCTCCAGGGGATCTTTCCAACCCAGGGATCGAACCTGGGTCTCATGTTTCCTGCATTGACAGGTGAGTTCTTTACCACTGTGCCACCAAGGAAGCCCATTAAGAAAGATACTTCATGGTTATATAAGTTGACTTACTCAAATTTCAATTTTAGAACCAACCTTTAACTTTGGTACACCCAGTTGCATTTGGTTATATGAAATTAGTGTGTATATGTGTGAAGTTCATTAATCTGACATGCAAACTTAAGAAACATTTACTTTTAATTAAAAATGTTCATCAATACACAGTCTTCTGGTTATAAAATGTATTTTTAACTCAATTTTTTCTCATAAAAATGTTATTTCATTTCAGGCAAATATTTCAATGTACTCGAATTAACAATTTGAATTTTCAGTAGTCAGAAAATATAAAAGCATTGATTATATACTTAACAATCAATATTAGAAAAGAAAAAAATGTTGACCCTATTCAATAAAGTGAAATTATTAACACTTATATTGAATGAAATGTCAGATTGAAAGTGAGTTCTTTCTGTGTCTCTCTCCATCTCTGTCTCTGTCCTTCTTCCTCCCTACCTGTCTTCTGGATGAAGGGTTTATGGGAAAACTCAACTACTCACTTTTTGAGAGATCTAAAATTATTTCAAAATAAAAGTTGAATAAAGAAAAAATATTTTAAAAAATAAATAAAAGCAAATGAAAATTCTAGAATAAAAAAAGAAAAAATATTAATACAATCAGCTTTAATAATAATGTTGGCTATAAACAATCTACAAGAATATTTTCTGAAATAATATTTAAGATGACAAGATGTTGGAAATAAAATCTGTGTATAAAGCAAGGAATTGATATAACTATATAATGACATATAATGCAGCAATTCAATTTAATTTTAATAAGAATATTTTTTCATAAGGGAAAAATGTACATGATTTATTAAGTGAAAAGTACCATTAAAGAGTTGCACAGCGTCACTTAAATTACGTATAAACATGCACATTTATGGAAAAGGAAGTGGCAACCCACTCCAGTATTCTTGCCTGGGAAATTCCATGTGCAGAGGAGTCTGGTAGGTCACAAAGAATCAGACATGGTCTCCCACATTGGAGGCAGACGCTTTAACCTCTGAGCCATGAGGGAAGCCCATGACACAATGCACATTTATGCATAAACCAAGTAGGGTTCCTCAGTAAAATGTGTATGTGGCTGTCTCTCTGTTTGACTTGTAAATAGTGATTTCTTCTTTCTTTTTCCTTTTGTTTTCTTGTTTTATGATTTTCCAAGTTGGGCATGCATTAATTCTACAACAATTTAAAAGCTTAAACTAATTCCCTAAATTTTGCTAAAGAAGAATAATTAACTCTAAGATGTTAATGTAAAGAAAAATTACCTCTGATCATATTTAGATTAAGGCAGACTAAATATTGTGGTGCATTATAGGAAGAGTATATAGCTCAACCTTTAAAAGAACATTCTTTTACACAACAGTTTATACCAAACTCTAAAGTTTCCTGAGGAATAGCTAAAGTCCCATAAAGACAGTTATGTTTAGCAGATAAAATTTGCTGTGTATTTAGAAGCTTATTTTTGATACTGACTTTTCATCTTAGTCAAAGACAGACATTTGTCCTTTCAGTAGATCATTGACTCTGGGATAGAATCCTGCAATAGTGACCTTGCTATTGATGTTTTAATCATGAATTCAACTTTTTTGGTATGTTATTATTGAATGTGGCCATGGGTTCCTCATTTGGGGGGTATCTCCATATAACATCTTACATACTGTATTTAAAAACTAAAATCTCACCCTAGACCTAAAATTACTTTCAAACAAATTCTTTGGCACCACAAGCTATTTTAGTGGAATCTCTCTAACAACATATTTTTAAGTGTTTCAAAATGCTATTCACTTTTATTTAATAGATGCAAGTGTATATACAGGTGTCCTTTTTGAGAGAGTACTGATATATAAATTCAAGTCTATCCACATTTGAAAGGGTTTCTAATTTCATTTCAGAAAGGCCTTGGTAATTTTGATAGCTTGATAGATTATCACTTTTATAAAAATTATAGCTAGGCAAAAGTGTAATGTTGTAATTTATCTCACTTTAAAATTTTAATGTCAGTAGCTAGTAACTAGTTTTTTGTCAGCATTATTCAAAATAAGAAAAAAAAAAAAGTATTGTAGTAGATACAGTTTTGACAGCCAAAATAACAGGTTTGGACAAATGTCTCAAACTTCATGTGGTTTCCTGGGCAATCTTTCTCCTGTCTTCAAGAGTGAAGGAGAATTTTTGGACAGATGTCCAAAAATTTACATAGCATGTAAAATTTGCAATAGTTCTGGGAATAATGAGAAAATAGCCTATACAGAATATTTTTTGATATCCTCTGCAGCTGTGAGGCTCAACAATAGAAAAATGTCATATTTTAAAATATTTTCTTCACAAGTAAGTTGATTTGACTCAAATGTTTTGATCAATTCCAAACTAAAATAAAATTTTTACTTTTTCTAACTGAAAATTATAAAAATAACAGACAATTTGATGCTTGAGAGAAGTTAGGAAAGATTGAATAACTGAGAGGGAAAAAGCATTTTAGACATGGACTGGTAACCTTTCAAAGATATTGCAATATGAAAAATTAATTCTGACTTTCACTCAGGGTTAACTGATCCTAAATTAAACTTCAGCATCCTAGGTCATTGCTAAGCAATTACTAAGTTTGCTCTGGTTCATAATCTCAGGCTTTTGTAGCTAATTTATTGTTAATGGAATTCCCTACTGGTCCATAGAAACCATACATTTGTTAGGAGTCAGGGGTGAGGGAGAAAATGAAATAAAACAGTGAAGCTTAAAATTGAATAATTACTCTAAGCGTAAGCCTACCAGAAGGTTGCATTTGCTATACATGAGTGACCACTGACGAAATTCAATTTATGTAGGGAATGAAAGTCATTTTGGGAAATTAATTTGTAATGTATTAACACATATTTTAAATTAATAGCCCCTATTGGAATGAAATGGGGTTTGTATCCTTATATCATTCCTTTTCCAGGAACCTCGTTCCTCTCCTCCCTGTAAGAATTCATTTTTTCCCAAAGCAGGTGTCACTGTCTTCCTTTCAGTTGCACTGGGAGCCCTGTTGATGGAATGATCCTTCCCACTCATGTTCTTTTCATTCTGTGAGTGATGCTCAGCTAGTGTAAAGGCAGACTTGTGTTAAACCTCTGCACGTTGCTGGTTCCCATGCTGCATGCAGTCCTGTGTTTCCTGAGATGGAGTGGGTATGTCTGTCTAATTTAGGAGTCTGGCATGAGCAGGTCCATCCACCTTCATGATTAAGCTCCCAACAATTGAACTTGTTTGTAATAAACCTAATGTTTTGGCCTTAGCCTTGGTCTTGTCTTTCAACCTCTGCAAAGTTAGAAGTAGAGAGGAATGCTATTTTGGAGATTCTATTTGGAGAGTGTGTCAACAAGATCCACTGATTCTACTTCCTAAAATGATACCATGTCTGGCCTTTTCTCCAATTTTCAATTCTGCCTCCCTGGAGCAAGGGATACTGTGTTCCTCCTGAACCGCAACAATTATACTGTGTAGCGTTTCTCTCTCTAGTACCCTGGAGATCCATTTTCCACATTGCAGTCATGAGGAACTTTTTAAGACCTAAGTCTGATAAAGTCAGATTCTCTTTTTAAACTGTTACCATGATTCAGATTGAATCTGAGCGAAACCTTCTTTGGATGATGGCGTGGACCTGACCTCATGTTTTGCGGAAAGTTTTCACTTTCTTCTCAGGTTCAAAGGACTTGTTGACAAAATAACACTTGTTGTTATTGTTTAGTCACTGTCGTGTGTGACACTTTGTGACTCCATGGACTGCAGCACGCCAGGCTTCCCTGTCATTCACCATCTCCCGGAACTTGCTCAAACTCATCGTCCATTGAGTCGGTGGTGCCATTCAACTATCTTGTCCCTGTTGTCCCCTTCTCCTCCTGCCCTCAATCTTTCCCAGCATCAGGGTCTTTTCCAATGAGTCAGTTCTTCCCATCAGGCAGCCAAAGTATGGGAGCTTCAGCTTCAGCATCAGTCCTTCCAATGAATATTCAGGACTGATTTCCTTTAGGATGGAATGGTTGGACCTCCTTGGACTAGAAAGGACTCTCAAGAGTCTTCTCCAATACCACAGTTTAAAAACATCAATTCTTTGGCACTCGGCTTTCTTTATTGTCCAATTCTTACATCCATACATAACCACTGGAAAAATCATAACTCTGACTATACAGACCTTTGCTGGCAAAGTGATGTCTCTACTTTTTAATATGCTGTCTAGGTTTGCCATAACTTTTCTTCCAAGGATCAAGTGTCTTTTAATTTCATGGCTGCCATGATTTTGGAGTCCAAGAAAATAAAGTCTCTCACTGTTGCCATTGTTTCCTCATTTATTTGCCATGAAGTAATGGGACTAGATGCGATAATATTTGGTTTTTGAATTTGAGTTTTATTTTATTATTTTTTTTTTAGTTTTTTTTCCTTCATTTATTTTTATTAGTTGGAGGCTAATTACTTTACAGTATTGTAGTGGTTTTTGCCATACATTGACATGAATCAGCCATGGATTTACACGGGTTCCCCATCCCGATTCCCCCTCCCACCTCCCTCCCCAACCCGTCCCTCTGGGTCTTCCCAGTACACCAGCCCTGAGCACTTGTCTCATGCATCCAACCTGGGCTCATGATCTGTTTCACCCTTGATAGTATACTTGTTTCAATGCTATTCTCTCAGAACATCCCACCCTCACCTTCTCCCACAGAGTTCCAAAGTCTGTTTGTACATCTGTGTCTCTTTTTCTGTTTTGCATATAGGGTTATCATTACCATCTTTTAAAATTCCATATATATGCATTAGTATACTGTATTGGTCTTTATCTTTCTGGCTTACTTCACTCTGTATAATGGGCTCCAGTTTCATCCATCTCATTAGAACTGATTCAAATGAATTTTTTTTAATGGCTAAATTTGAGTTTTAAACCAGCTTTTCACTCTCCTCTTTCACATTCATCAAGAGGCTCTTTAGTTCCTCTTCAATTTCTGCCATAAGCATGGAGTCATCGGCATATCTGAGGTTACTGATATTTCTCCTGGCAATCTTGATTCTGGCTTGTGCTTCATCCAGCATGGTATTTTCCATGAAGTACTCTGCATATAAGTTAATTAAGCAAGCCTACAATATACAGCCTTGTCGTACTCCTTTCCAAGGTTGGAACCAGTGCATTGTTCCATGTGCAATTCTGTTTCTTCTTTGTAACCTGCATACAGATTTCTCAGGAGGCCAGTGTGATGTATTGGTATTCCCATCTCTTGAAGAATTTCCACAGTTTGTTTTCATCCACACAGTCAAAGACTTTAGCATAGTCAATGAAGCAGAAGTAGATGTTTCTTTCTGGAATTTTATTGCTTTATCTATGATCCAACAGATGTTGGCAATTTGACCTCTGGTTCCTCTGCCTTTTCTAAATTCAGCTTGATCGTCTGGAAGTTCTCTGTTCACATACTGTTGAAGCCTAGCTTGGAGAATTTTGAGCATTATTTTGCTAGTGTGTTAGATTAGTGCAATTGTGAGGTAGTTGGAACATCTTTGACATTGCCTTTTTTGGGGATTGGAATGAAAACTAACCTTTTCCAGTCCTGTGGCCACTGCTGAATTTTCCAAATTTGCTGGCATGTTGAGTGCAGCACTTTTAACAGCATCATTTTTTAAGATTTGAGATAGCTCTACTAGAATTCCATCACCTCCACTGGCTTTGTTTGTTGTGATGCTTCTTAAGGCCATTTGACTTTGCACTCCAGGATGTCTGGTTCTAGGTGAATGACCACACCATCATGATTATCTGGGTCATTAAGATCTTTTCTGTATAGTTCTTCTGTGTATTCTTGCCACTTCTTCTTAATATCTTCTGCTTCTGTTAGGTCCATACCATTTCTGTCCTTTGTTGTGCCCATCTTTGCATGAGATATTCCCTTCATCTCTCTAATTTTCTTGAAGAGATCTCTAGTCTTTCCCATTATATTGTTTTCCTCTATATCTTTGCACTGATCACTTAGAAAGGCGATCTTTCTCTCCTTGCTATTCTTTGGAACTCTGAATTCAGATGGATATATTTGTAAGGCCTCCTCAGAGAGCCATTTTGAATTTTTGTGTTCCCCGCCGCCCTTGGGAATTGTTTTGATCACTGCCTCCTGTACACTGTTTTGAACCTCTGTCCATAGTTCTTCAGGCACTCTATCAGATCTAATCCCTTGAATCTATCTGTCACTTCCACTATATAATTGAAAGGGATTTGATTTAGGTCATACCAGAATGCCCTGGTGATTTTCTCTACTTTCTTCAATTTAAGTCTGAATTTGGCAATAAGGAGTTCATGATCTGAGCCACATGACTTGTGACTTGTTTTTGCTGACTCTATAGAGCTTCTGCATCTTTGGCTGTAAAGAAAAATCTGATTTCGGTATTGACCATCTGGTGATATCCATGTATAGAGTCGTCTCTTGCATTGTTGGAAGAGGGTGTTTGCTATGACCAGTTCTCATGGCAAAGCTCTGCTTTCCTTTGCCCTACTTCATTTTGTACTCCAAGGCCAAACTTGCCTGTTACTCCAGGTATCTCTTGACCTCCTGCTTTTGCATTCCAGTCTCCTATTATAAAAAGAGCATCTTTTTTGGTGTTAGTGCTAGAAGATCTTGTAGGTCTTCATAGAACCATTCATCTTCAGCTTCTTCAGCATTAGTGGTTGGGGCATAGACTTGGATTGCTGTGACACTGAAAGGTTTGCCTTGGAAATGAACAGAGATCATGTGTCATTTTTGAGACTGCACACAAGTACTGCACTCCAGACCCTTTTTTTTTTTTTTACTATGAGGGCTATTTCATTTCTTCTAGGAGATTCTCGCCCACAGTGGTATATGTAGTAATCATCTGAATTAAATTTGCCCATTCTGGTCGATTTTAGTTCACTCATTCCTAAAATGTCAATGTTCACTCTTGCCATCTCCTGTTTGACCACTTCTAATTTACCTCATTTCATGGATCTTACATTCCAGGTTCCTATGCAATATTGTTTTTACAGCCTCAGACTTACTTCCATCACCATTCACATCCACAGCTAGGCATTGTTTTTGCTTTGGCTCAGCCTCTTCATTCTTTATGGAGCTATTTCTCCACTCTTCTCTAGTAGCATATTGGTCACCTACAGACCTGGAGAGTTCATTTTTCAGTGTTATATCTTTTTGCCTTTTCATACTGTTCACGGGGTTCTCAAAGCAAGAATACAGCCCCAGGAGCCCTCTAATCCACTTTTTGTCTGTATATATTTTCCTCCTCTGGATATTTTATATAAATGGAACCACACAATATGCAATGTTTATTATCAAACCTTTTCAGTTAGCATGATATTGTTGAGGTTCATCCATATTGTTAGATACATCAGTTCTTCAGTATTTTCTATTGCTGAAAAATATTTCATTGGCTGTATAACTCATATTGGTATATTCATTCATTCTTTGATGGATATTTGGGTTGTTTGGACCTTTTGACCACCCTGAACACTGCTGCTCTGAACATGCTACATCACAGGCCATGTAACTTGAATGATTGAATGATTAAATCTATGCAGTTATTCCCTCATGTAAATACGAAAATATTTTAATACGTACTTTCTGAGGTCATTTACAACTTTGAAATATACTATTAAAATATTCCCAAAGGAATAAGGAAAGAAGTGCACCTAAAATAAAAGATAAATAGAGTTGTATGGATTTTGAATCTGACAGACTAACACAAAGACCAAAACTAGTTAACTCTCAAGGAGAAATCTTTAAACATCTTTAGAAATGCTTTTTTCTAAAATATTTAACACCAACCCCAGAAGTACACATAACACAAAGTGAAAGTGATGTCGCTCAGTCGTGTCTGACTCTCTGTGACCCCATGTACTATAGCCCACCAGGCTCCTCTGTCCATGGAATTTTCCAGGCAAGAATACTGGAGTGGGTTGCCATTTCCTTCTCTAGGAGATCTTCCCGACCCAGGAGTTGAAATCCCCATCTCCCATATTAAAGTCAGACGCTTTACCATCCGAGCCCCAGGGAAGTAAGCAAAATTAAAAATCTGACACAATTCACTCCCTGATACATAAAGGAGAAAATGCCTATTATTTTGGTAGTTAACAAACAAAGACTGTCAGGAAAATATGTAACACCCCCTCCCCCAACCCCGCCATTTTCTCATATGTTTTTTACTTTCTCCATCTTTTTGAATCTTGGGAAGAGAAAACTGATTTTAAGAAATCAAAGAAGGAATAAATACCTAATATTTTTCTAAATCTGTGGTATTAATGAAGGTTTCCTTGAAATATCGATGTAAGTGAAATAATGCAACCAAGGGCATCTATTTTAAAACAGTATTTTACAATTACTGCCTTAATCCATATTGATGTCATGAGTAAAGACTCGATTTCCTTTGGCAAGCAGCTTGCTAATCTCCAGCCTAGTTACTTCCCACTCACTGGGCCAATAGTCTTTCAACCAACCAATACCCACACACATTCTGGGACCAGAGCCAGGCAACTAGGGATCAGATACCGGACAACTAGGAATAGGCTCTACATCCTGGAGTCCATACAATTGTTCGATTGGCCAAAGACAAGGGAGCCCCCAAAATAGCTCACCCCACCCTGCTTGCTATGGGTAAGCTTCCCCATCCACCTCCAGCCCTCTGTCCCCGCTCCTCAGGTACAAAGTTTCGTGTCTCCCTGCATAGCAGCCCCACTTTTTTGAGCTGCAAGTAACAGAGGTCTGGCTTCCATCTTTCCAGGGTCGCTGTGCTGTGTCTTTTCATCAAGAGAACCTCTAAGTCTTGTAAAACATTTAGTGATTTCAGCAGAATGGCACAGCATGACTATGGATTCCTGGAGACCTTCTTGGGGTACTGCTCTAGGCTGATTAATTTGTTCCAGACCATTGTCAAAGTGCCTGGGGTGGCCTGGTACCTGTTAGTGAGCTTGGCTTGAGGTCACTATACCTGCAGGGGTTAGGGCTATATTTCTCCTCATTCAGATTCCCACAGCATCTGAATATTTAAAGTGAACAGTGCTCATTGGCTAAACTTGATTATTAATAGTTCTCAGCTAATCAAGGAGGTGTTTGCAACATCATCATCATAACAAATATAACCCAAACATCTAGTAAATTCCAGAATTCATCTAAATATGACTGAAGGTCCCTTCTGTGATTGATCTTTTCTCCAGGTCAACATCAAACAAAATGGAGCCTTGGTGTGGGCTGGCCCTCAGCTACTCCTCATGCTTCTGTTTGGTTTCCTTCTTTTTTTTTTTTTGTCCTATGTGCTTAAGAGTCATGTCTGACTCTTTGTGACTTTATGGATTGTATACCGCCAAGCTCCTCTGTCCATGGGATTCTCCAGGCAAGAACACTGGAGTGGATTGTGATTTCCTCCTCCAGGGGAATCTTCCCAACCCAGGATGGAATCTACATCTGCTGTGTCTCCTGCACTGCAAGCAGATTCTTTACCCACTGAGCCATCACGGTGAACCCTTCCTCCTTTTTGCTGTCATATAATATGCTTTCTTTAGTGTTTAAGAGAGTCTCCTCTAGTATTCAGGTCACTCAAATATCCTGAATGATAGAGCTCAAACTGATGTCAAGATATCAGAAGATTGATTTTCATGTAATATTTCACAAGTCATATCTTGACTTAGTTTTGAATCACGGCTGGAAATTCCAGTCCCCTTCACAAGCAGCTTGCTAAGCCCGCAGCCTAATCCCTCCCCCATCAGACTCCACTCTTAAGGGTCTCTATGCATATACCTCAGCCTCCTCCCATATTGACCCTGTTCTCTAGAACTATGTACCAGACTCAGGGGCATCCTCACTGTCCTAGAGCCCCCAGATGTTATTCTAATGAGCCAATCCACATGGAATTCTTAAAATTTAGTGATCCCTCACTTGCCACTTGCCTTCCACAGGACCAGCTTCTGTTACCTGCTTCCAGGTACAAGCCTCAGCGTGGCCCATGTGGTCACTTTTTCTTATTTGGAGCTTTAAGTAGGGGCAAAGTGTTCTGCTTTTCATCTGTCCTGTGTCATTGTGTTTTGTCTTGCTGTCAATTTTTAAGTCATATAAAACCCTATTTCATAAGGTTTTTCACTTTACTTTCATGAGAATATTTAAGTGATGTTTTATCTCATATTTGAAATCATACCAATTGTGCATTTCTCTGTGTCTTAATAGGCAGCTTTTAGCATAAATTCTATGCATAGAACATAACCTCCTATAATACATATGCATCCTCTCTTTACATTAAATCCTTCCTGCTTTCTGCCAATTTTTTAGACTCAGGCATTTATTTCTAAAGGAGAGAAAGAAAAGAAGAAAAAGGTAAAAAATGAACACATAGTCATGCTAATCTGACTTTAAAGCCACAATTTTATAAAGATTTATTATTCCACATCTTGTGAGAGATTTAATCCTGTAACAGTTCAGATCTGCAAATGTGAAAAGACATCTAAAAAGTGAACGTGAAAGTCACTCAGTCATGTCCGACTCTTTGTGACCCAAGGACTATACAGTCCCTGGGATTATCCAGGCCAGATACTGGAGTGGGTAGCCTTTCCCTTCTCCAGGGGAATCTTAATTCTTTATTGTCTTTGTCATATTTATCTTAAAAATCTGTTCTTTTCCCACTTGTCATAATATTCAAATCTTTTATCTGTGAGATGCTGTTTTGATTTAAAAAGGGTGAGTGTTTTTCGTGTCAAAATGTCTGGTAAAGCTATCCTTGTAGAGTAAAACTGAAGTTTTACTTAAGAAAAGATTCCAACCTTTTCTATAAACAGAACCAAGTTTGCCTAGGATGGAGTTTATTCAATAATCAAGGTTTATCTCTTTTTAGTGGACTTCAGAATTGCTTGGGATTTTTAAGAAATGTATGAAATGTAAAAAATATAATTGAGACCTGGAATGAACCTTCAAAAATCTGTCGATTGAAGTGAAATTTCGACACTGGAATATTTTCTCTTCCACCCCTTCCTGCTGTGAATGAGTCTACACTGCATCCTGGAAGATCACTTTCCTAAAGGCACATCTGACAGGCTGGGCTTTGAAATTATATGAAAAACAGTATTAATTTCTAATGCAAATTGTACTCTAATTACTGAGGATTTCCTGTTCTCTGAGTCACTAACTTTGAGTTATATTAATAATAAACAATTGTTAGGGCTGAGGTACATTAAAAATAAAGCCTTCTAGTTTGTTAAATTTGATACAACTCTCACATCAACTGTGATAGAGCTGCTGTGTACGAACAATATAATCTCTTACATTGTGACTAGTACATTCAGATATTTATATCTGAAAACAAAACACATCACCCCATCATCTCCTCTTACTTTTTTTAAAATTTTATTTAAAAAGTTTTAATATTGCTGCACATGGGCTTTCTCTAGTTGCAGTGAGCAGGGAATACTCTCTAGTTGCTGTGTGTGGGCCTCTCATTGTGGTGGCTTCTCATTTATTTTTATTAGTTGGAGGCTAATTACTTTACAATATAGTAGTGATTTTTGCCATACATTGACATGAATCAGCCATGGATTTACATGTGTTCCCCATCCCGATCCCCCCTCCACCTCCCTCCCCATCCCATCCCTCTGGGTCTTCCCAGTGCACCAGCCCTGAGCACTTGTCTCATGCATCCAACCTGGGCTGGCGATCTGTTTCACACTTGATAATATACATGCTTCAATGCTATTCTCTTCGATCATCCCACCCTCGCCTTCTCCAACAGAGTCCAAAACCCTGTTCTATACATCTGTGTCTCATTTTCTGTCCTGCATATAGGGTTATCGTTACCATCTTTTTAAATTCCATATATATGCCTTAGTATACTGTATTGGTGTTTATCTTTCTGGCTTACTTCACTCTACATAATTCCAGTTTCATCCATCTCATTAAAACGGACTCAAATGAATTCTTTTTAATGGCTGAGTAATATTCCATGGTGTATATGTACCACAGCTTCCTTATCCATTCATCTGCTGATGGGCATCTAGGTTGCTTCCATGTCCTGGCTATTATAAACAGTGCTGTGATGAACATTGGGGTGCACGTGTCTCTTTCAGATCTGGTTTCCTCAGTGTGTATGCCCAGGAGTGGGATTGATGGGTCATATGGCAGTTCTATTTCCAGTTTTTTAAGAAATCTCCACACTATTCTCCATAGTGACTATACTAGTTTGCATTCCCACCAACAGTGTAAGAGGGTTCCCTTTTCTCCACACCCTCTCCAGCATTTATTGCTTGTGGACTTTTGGATAGCAGCCATTCTGACTGGTGTGTAATGGTACCTCATTGTGGGTTTGATTTGCATTTCTCTGATAATGAGTGATGTTGAGCATCTTTTCATGTGTTTGTTAGCCATCTGTATGTCTTCTTTGGAGAAATGTCTGTTTAGTTCTTTGGCCCATTTTTTGATTGGGTCATTTATTTTTCTGGAATTGAGCTGCAAGAGTTGCTTGTATATTTTTGAGATTAATCCTTCGTCTATTGCTTCATTTGCTATTATTTTCTCCCATTCTGAAGGCTGTCTTTTCACTGCTTATAGTTTCCTTTGTAGTGCAAAAGCTTTTAAGTTTCATTAGGTCCCATTTGTTTAGTTTTGCTTTTACTTCCAATATTCTGGGAGGTGGGTCATAGAGGACCCTGCTGTGATTTATGTTGGAGAGTGTTTTGCCTATGTTCTCCTCTAGGAGTTTTATAGTTTCTGGTCTTACATTTAGATCTTTAATCCATTTTGAGTTTATTTTTGTGTATGGTGTTAGAAAGTGTTCTAGTTTCATTCTTTTACAAGTGGTTGACCAGTTTTCCCAGCACCACTTGTTAAAGAGGTTGTCTTTTTTCTATTGTATATTCTTGCCTCCTTTGTCAAAGATAAGGTGTCCATAGGTATGTGGGTTTATCTCTGGGCTTTCCATTTTGTTCCATTGATCTATATTTCTGTCTTTGTGCCAGCACCATACTGTCTTGATGACTGTGGCTTTGTAGTAGAGCCTGAGTAGGCAGGTTGATTCCTCCAGTTCCATTCTTCTTTCTCAAGATTGCTTTGGCTATTCGAGGTTTTTTGTGTTTCCATACAAATTGTGAAATTATCTGTGCTAGTTCTGTGAAAAATACCATTGGTAGCTTGATAAGGATTGCATTGAATCTATAGATTGCTTTGGATAGTATAGTCATTTTGACAATATTGATTCTTCCAATCCATGAACACAGTATGTTTCTCCATCTGTTTGTGTCCTCTTTGATTTCTTTCATCAGTGTTTTATAATTATCTATAGCCCATGTGCAGCAATGAAGACCCAGTGCAGCCAAAACAATAATTTTAAAAAACAAAGCTAATATTCTCATGTAAAAAAAAAATCTATTTATTTAATTGGAACTCATTTAAATGCAGAAAATGACTTCCAGAAGTGTAATGTATTTTTTTAATATCAAAATTTATAATGGCTAACCTCGGATTTCAAATATATTGTCGTTTTATTTCAGTTTGATAAATTGCTTGAGAGTTCTGGAACTCAAAGAAAGGAAAAGCTCTAGCTAATTCAGGACAGAAAGACAGCTCCCCTATAACACCAAACAAGCCCTCTTAGTGCATTAATCATTGCAACATCACCATGAAAGAAAGTGATAAAGGTAGAGTGATGCAACTAGAGGTATAACAGAGAGAGAGTTACAGGAAGAAGTAAGAGAAAGAAGAAATGCAATGGAAGTCTCCACTTTATGGATTAGCAGATTCATGTTTGTTGAGCCTACTGTAGCATGGAAGCTGAAGAAGACATCAGCAAAGATGAGCACAGCTCTGATTCCTGGAGTCCCTCTGTGCCCCAGGCCTATGGAAGAGCCACTGTCAAGCAGAGAGCTTGTCTAGCATGTATACTCAGTCATCCAACTCTTTGCAGCCCATAGACTGTAGCCCGCCAGGCTCCTCTGTCCATGGAATTTCCCAGGCAAGAATACTGGAGTGGGCAGCCCTCACTGCCTTTCAGCTGGGACTCGGCTCACTCTGCAGCCAGAGCTGCTCATGCCCAAATTAAGACATTGGAGGCCGACCATGCCCAACCATCTCTCATTCCCGCAGTCGCAGTCATAGACAGGACAGATGACTCAACCTCCCTTATTTCCTCTCCCCCCCACTCCCGCTGCCCCGTGCTTCTTCCCTCCTCCTACACACCCTTCACCCACTACTGACTTCCTTCCACTGTGCTCCCTGGAACCACACTTGTGTAAATGCAAATGTCTACCTCCCCAACCTTTCCACAAAGTGCCCTCTGAACCTCCTCACTCAACTGAGACCCGGCTCCCCTCTCTCTAGCAAGCATGCCATCCTGCATGTGTGTGCTTTCCAGGTTGACACACATAGAATTGTTTCTTTCACTCTTGAGTCTCTCTGGAAAGATTTTCCCTCCACCCCTTCCTTTTTCATCTGGCTATAGCCAGTCTCCAAGAAAGATCCCTGCTTTCTTCAGGAAGTCTCACCTGATCTCATGGTCCTCACTCTCCGTGGCTATGCTTGATGTCACTCCTTTGTTATCATCAGAACTTTCTCTCCAGCCCACTTTCTCTCTTTCTCTCTCGTGCTCAGCACATCCTTTTATAAATAGTGTGTAAGTATTTGTCTCCCCCACAGAACTGTGAGCTCCTTGAGGGAACATGCTGTGTCCTAGTCACTGACTGCTGGCACATAACATCTGTTTGTTGAAAAAATGAAAGCAGATCTACATCCTTGACTTGAATAAATGAATGAATAAGTGAAAAAAATAAAAAGTTCTAATATAGTTGATTTACAATGTTGTGCTACTTTAGGTATACAGCAAAGTTATTCAGTTATGTACATAAAGAATATATATTCTTGGAGGAGCCAAGATGGCGGAGGAGTAGGACGGGGAGACCACTTTCTCTCCTACAAATTCATCAAAAGAATAACTGAACGCAGAGCAAACTTCGCAAAACAACTTCGGATCGCTAGCTGAGGTCATCAGGCGCCCAGAGAAGCAGCCCATTGTCTTCGAGAGGAGGTAGGACAAAATATAAAAGATAAAAAGTGAGACAAAAGAGCTAAGGACGGAGATCCGTCCCGGGAGCTCCTAGGCGGCATTGCTTGGGGTAGGGTCCCGGCGGAGTGCCCTGAGGACAATCGGAGGGAGCTTCTGTGAGTTGCCAACTTGAACTGTGGGAGACCAAAAGAGAGAGAGTAAATTAACCGGCCCGAACACACTGCCGGCCGCTCGCAGAACAAAGAGACCGAGAGGGTCCAGAGAGGAGCTCGCAGGCTGCGGACCGGCCCAGCCCCGCCAGAGGCAGGAGGCAGGGGGGAGGGGAAGGTCGCGGCGAGACACAGGGCGCAGGCACCCGACCAGCGCGGGCGGGGACTGGGGCTGGGGACGCGGAGGGCGGAAGGCGCGCGCGCCCGACTGGCGCCAGCGGAAACTGAGACTGGGTCCGCGGAAGGGAGTGGGCGCGCCACACCTGAGTAGAGTGCGCCCACCAAGCCCCTGGCTGCCTGGACCGCTCTGACGGGGAGGGCACAGAGAGCAGGCGCAGCTTTTCCTTCCGCGCTTTTGTGGAACACCCGAGGGCTGGAGCCTCCCGCAGCGCGGGCGCGCTCCATATAGAACAGCCGGGAGCCTGAGCAGCACAGACGGAGAAAGCAGCGTCAGCCCCTCCCGGCAGCCCCAGCCCATCCCGAGGCGCAGGCCTGTCCCCACGGTGCCAGCCACTCCCTGCAGCGCAAGCCCCTCCCTGCCCCGCAGAGCGACGGAGCTAGCTACCTGGGTGAGAGTCCACCTCCGCCTGCCTGTGTCAGGGCGGAAATGAGGCTCTGAAGAGACCGGCAAACAGAAGCCAAATAAACAAAGGGAACCGCTTCAGAAGGGACTGGTGCAACAGATTAAAATCCCTCTAGGAAACGCTGACTACACCGGAGGGGCCTGTAGATATCGAGAAGCGTAAGCTGGAACGAGGAGCTATCTGAAACTGAGCCGAACCCACACTGACCGCAACAGCTCCAGAGAAACTCCTAGATATAATTTTACTTTTTTCTCTCTTTTTTTTTTTTTTGTTTAATTTTTTTTTATTTTTTTTCTTTTTTTGTTTTTTTTCTTTTTTCTTTCTTCTCTTTTATTTTCCTTTAAAATCCCCTATTACTCCCCCATTACTCCTTAACTTTCATTTCCACAGACTTTTACGATTTTTTAATTAGGGGGGAAAAGAAAAAAAAAAAAATTTTTTTTTTCCTTCTTTTTTTTTCTTTTTCTTTTTCTTTCTTTCTTTTTTTCTTTTTTTTTCTTTCCTTTTTCTCTTCTATTTTCTATTTTTCTTTTTCTCTTATTTCTTTTAAAGTCCTCTAGTACTCCTCTACTACTCTTCATTTTCATTTTCACTACACTATAACCTTACCAAAAAAAAAAAAAAAGAAGAGAAGCCCTATTTTTAAACCGAAGATTATTCTCTCCCAATCTTGACTCTCTGTTTTCTACCTCAGAACACCTCTATTTCCTCCTTTCCCCTTCTCTTCCCAATCCAATTCTGTGAATCCTTGTAGGTGACTGGGCTACGGAGAACACTCTGGGAACAGACAGCTGCGTAGATCTGTCTCTCTCCTCTTGAGTCCCCCTTTTTCTCCTCCTGTTCATCTCTATCTCCCTCCTCCCTCTCCTCTTCTTCATGTAACTCTGTGAACCTCTCTGGGTGTCCCTAACGGGGGAGAATCTTTTAGCCATTAACCTAGAAGTTTTCTTATCAGGGCTGTATAGTTGGAGAAGTCCTGAGACTACAGGAAGAATATAACTGAAATCCAGAGGCAGGAGACTTAAGCCCAAAACCTGAGAACACCAGAAAACTCCTGACTGCATGGAACTTTAAGTAATAAGTGACCGTCCAAAAGCCTCCATACCTACACTGAAACCAACCACCACCCAAGAGCCAATAAGTTTTAGAGCAAGACATACCACGCTAATTCTCCAGCAACGCAGGAACATAGCCCTGAACATCAACATACAGGCTGCCCAAGGACACACCTAACACATAGACCCATCTCAAAACTCATTACTGGGCACTCCATTGCTCTCCAAAGAGAAGAAATCAAGTTCCACGCACCAGAACACTGACGCAAGCTCCCCTAACCAGGAAATCTTGACAAGCCAATTGTCTAACCCCACCCACTGGGTTAATCCTCCACAATAAAAAGGAACCACAGACCTCCAGAATACAGAAAGCCCACTCCAGATACAGCAATCTAAACAAGATGAAAAGGCAAAGAAATACCCAACAGGTAAAGGAACATGAAAAATGCCCACCAAGTCAAACAAAAGAGGAGGAGATAGGGAATCTACCTGAAAAAGAATTTAGAATAATGATAATAAAAATGATCCAAAATCTTGAAAACAAAATGGAGTTACAGATAAATAGCCTGGAAACAAAGATTGAAAAGATTCAAGAACTGTTTAATAAATACCTAGAAGAAATAAAAAAGAGTCAATTAAAAATGAATAATGCAATGAATGAGATCAAAAACACTTTGGAGGGAACCAAGAGTAGAATAACGGAGGCAGAAGATAGGATAAGTGAGGTAGAAGATAAAATGGTGGAAATAAATGAAGCAGAGAGGAAAAAAGAAAAAAGGATCAAAAGAAATGAGGACAACCTCAGGGACCTCTGGGACACTGTGAAACGCCCCAACATTCGAATCATAGGAGTTCCAGAAGAAGAAGACAAAAAGAAAGGCCATGAGAAAATACTCGAGGAGATAATAGCTGAAAACTTCCCTAAAATGGGGAAGGAAATAGCCACCCAAATCCAAGAAACCCAGAGAGTCCCAAACAGGATAAACCCAAGGCGAAACACCTCAAGACACATATTAATCAAATTAACAAAGATCAAACACAAAGAACAAATATTAAAAGCAGCAAGGGAGAAACAACAAATAACACACAAAGGGATTCCCATAAGGATAACAGCTGATCTATCAATAGAAACCCTCCAGGCCAGAAGGGAATGGCAGGACGTACTGAAAGTAATGAAAGAGAATAACCTACAACCTAGATTACTGTACCCAGCAAGGATCTCATTCAGATATGAAGGAGAATTCAAAAGCTTTACAGATAAGCAAAAGCTGAGAGAATTCAGCACCACCAAACCAGCTCTTCAACAAATGCTAAAGGATCTTCTCTAGACAGGAAATACAGAAAGGTTGTATAAACGTGAACCCAAAACAACAAAGTAAATGGCAACGGGACCACACCTATCAATAATTACCCTAAATGTAAATGGGTTGAATGCCCCAACCAAAAGACAAAGATTGGCTGAATGGATACAAAAACAAGACCCCTATATATGCTGTCTACAAGAGACCCACCTCAAAACAAGAGACACATACAGACTAAAAGTGAAGGGCTGGAAAAAAATATTTCATGCAAACGGAGACCAAAAGAAAGCAGGAGTCGCAATACTCATATCAGATAAAATAGACTTTCAAATAAAGGATGTGAAAAGAGACAAAGAAGGACACTACATAATGATCAAAGGATCAATCAAAGAAGAAGATATAACAATTACAAATATATATGCACCCAACATAGGAGCACCACAATATGTACGGCAAACGCTAACGAGTATGAAAGAGGAAATTAATAGTAACACAATAATAGTGGGAGACTTTAATACCCCACTCACAACTATGGATAGATCAACTAAACAGAAAATTAACAAGGAAACACAAACCTTAAATGACACAATGGACCAGCTAGACCTAATTGATATCTATAGGACATTTCACCCCAAAACAATCAACTTCACCTTTTTCTCAAGTGCACACGGAACCTTCTCCAGAATAGATCACATCCTGGGCCATAAATCTGGTCTTGGAAAATTCAAAAAAATTGAAATCATTCCAGTCATCTTTTCTGACCACAGTGCAGTAAGATTAGATCTCAATTACAGGAAAAAAATTGTTAAAACTTCAAACATATGGAGGCTAAATAACACGCTTCTGAATAACCAACAAATCATAGAAGAAATCAAAAAAGAAATCAAAATATGTATAGAAATGAATGAAAATGAACACACAACAACCCAAAACCTATGGGACACTGTAAAAGCAGTGCTAAGGGGAAGGTTCATAGCATTACAGGCTTACCTCAAGAAACAAGAAAAAAACCAAATAAATAACCTAACTCTACACCTAAAGCAATTAGAGAAGGAAGAAATGAAGAACCCCAGGGTTAGCAGGAGGAAAGAAATCTTAAAAATCAGGGCAGAAATAAATGCAAAAGAAACTAAAGAGACCATAGCAAAAATCAACAAAGCTAAAAGCTGGTTTTTTGAAAAAATAAACAAAATTGACAAACCATTAGCAAGACTCATTAAGAAACAAAGAGAGAAAAACCAAATTAACAAAATTAGAAATGAAAATGGAGAGATCACAGCAGACAACACTGAAATACAAAGGATCATAAGAGACTACTACCAGCAGCTCTATGCCAATAAAATGGACAACTTGGATGAAATGGACAAATTCTTAGAAAAGTATAACTTTCCAAAACTGAACCAGGAAGAAATAGAAGATCTTAACAGACCCATCACAAGCAAGGAAATCGAAACTGTCATCAAAAATCTTCCAGCAAACAAAAGCCCAGGACCAGATGGCTTCACAGCTGAATTCTACCAAAAATTTAGAGAAGAGCTAACACCTATCTTACTCAAACTCTTCCAGAAAATTGCAGATGAAGGTAAGCTTCCAAACTCATTCTATGAGGCCACCATCACCCTAATTCCAAAACCAGACAAAGATGCCACAAAAAAAGAAAACTACAGGCCAATATCACTGATGAACATAGATGCAAAAATCCTTAACAAAATTCTAGCAAACAGAATCCAACAACATATTAAAAAAATCATACACCATGACCAAGTGGGCTTTATCCCAGGAATGCAAGGATTCTTTAATATCCGCAAATCAATCAATGTAATACACCACATTAACAAATTGAAAGATAAAAACCATATGATTATCTCAATAGATGCAGAGAAAGCCTTTGACAAAATTCAACACTCATTTATGATTAAAACTCTCCAAAAAGCAGGACTAGAAGGAACATACCTCAACATAATAAAAGCTATATATGACAAACCCACAGCAAGCATCACCCTCAATGGTGAAAAATTGAAGGCATTTCCCCTGAAATCAGGAACAAGACAAGGGTGCCCACTCTCACCACTACTATTCAACATAGTGTTGGAAGTTCTGGCCACAGCAATCAGAGCAGACAAAGAAGTAAAAGGAATCCAGATAGGAAAAGAAGAAGTAAAACTCTCACTGTTTGCAGATGACATGATCCTCTATATAGAAGACCCTAAAGACTCTACCAGAAAATTACTAGAGCTAATCAATGAATATAGTAAAGTTGCAGGATATAAAATTAACACACAGAAATCCCTTGCATTCCTATATACTAACAATGAAAAAACAGAACGAGAAATTAAGGAAACAATACCATTCACCATTGCAACAAAAAGAATAAAATACTTAGGAGTATATCTACCTAAAGAAACAAAAGACCTATACATAGAAAACTATAAAACACTGATGAAAGAAATCAAAGAGGACACAAACAGATGGAGAAACATACCGTGTTCATGGATTGGAAGAATCAATATTGTCAAAATGGCTATTCTACCCAAAGCCGTCTATAGATTCAATGCAATCCCTATCAAGCTACCAACGGTATTTTTCACAGAACTAGACCAAAGAATTTCACAATTTGTATGGAAATACAAAAAACCTCGAATAGCCAAAATAATCTTGAGAAAGAAGAATGGAACGGGAGGAATCAACCTGCCTGACTTCAGACTCTACTACAAAGCCACAGTCATCAAGACAGTATGGTACTGGCACAAAGACAGAAATATAGATCAATGGAACAGAATAGAAAGCCCAGAGATAAATCCACGAACCTATGGACACCTTATCTTTGACAAAGGAGGCAAGGATATACAATGGAAAAAAGACAACCTCTTTAACAAGTGGTGCTGGGAAAACTGGTCAACCACTTGCAAAAGAATGAAACTAGAACACTTTCTAACACCATACACAAAAATAAACTCAAAATGGATTAAAGATCTAAATGTAAGACCAGAAACTATAAAACTCCTAGAGGAGAACATAGGCAAAACACTCTCCGACATAAATCACAGCAAGATCCTCTATGACCCACCTCCCAGAATATTGGAAATAAAAGCAAAACTAAACAAATGGGACCTAATGAAATTTAAAAGCTTTTGCACTACAAAGGAAACTACAAGCAAGGTGAAAAGACAGCCCTCAGATTGGGAGAAAATAATAGCAAATGAAGCAACAGACAAAGGATTAATCTCAAAAATATACAAGCAACTCCTGAAGCTCAATTCCAGAAAAATAAATGACCCAATCAAAAAATGGGCCAAAGAACTAAACAGACATTTCTCCAAAGAAGACATACAGATGGCTAACAAACACATGAAAAGATGCTCAACATCACTCATTATCAGAGAAATGCAAGTCAAAACCACAATGAGGTACCATTACACGCCAGTCAGGATGGCTGCTATCCAAAAGTCTACAAGCAATAAATGCTGGAGAGGGTGTGGAGAAAAGGGAACCCTCTTACACTGTTGGTGGGAATGCAAACTAGTACAGCCGCTATGGAAAACAGTGTGGAGATTCCTTAAAAAACTGGAAATAGAACTGCCATATGACCCAGCAATCCCACTTCTGGGCATACACACTGAGGAAACCAGATCTGAAAGAGACACGTGCACCCCAATGTTCATCACAGCACTGTTTATAATAGCCAGGACATGGAAGCAACCTAGATGCCCATCAGCAGATGAATGGATAAGGAAGCTGTGGTACATATACACCATGGAATATTACTCAGCCATTAAAAAGAATTCATTTGAACCAGTCCTAATGAGATGGATGAAGCTGGAGCCCATTATACAGAGTGAAGTAAGCCAGAAAGATAAAGAACATTACAGGATACTAACACATATATATGGAATTTAGAAAGGTGATAACGATAACCCTATATGCAAAACAGAAAAAGAGACACAGAAATACAGAACAGACTTTTGAACTTTGTGGGAGAATGTGAGGGTGGGATATTTCAAAAGAACAGCATGTATACTATCTATGGTGAACCAGATCACCAGCCCAGGTGGGATGCATGAGACAAGTGCTCCGGCCTGGTGCACTGGGAAGACCCAGAGGAATCGGGTGGAGAGGGAGGTGGGAGGGGGGATTGGGATTGGGAATAAAGACCTGCCCTCTGTAGTTGAAATTAAAAAAAAAAAAAAAAACTGAAAAAAAAAAAAAAAAAAAAGAATATATATTCTTTTTTATTATTTTCCATTATAAGTTATTAAAAGAAACTGAAATTCCCTCTGTTATTTGGTAGATCCTTTTGGGTTTATCTATTTTACATATAGTAGTGTGTAATCTGCAAATCCTCTTTTTAATGGCTTCTTTTTTTTCTATTGAAGCAGTAAATATGTAAAGAATTTATTCCCATAAATTCTTTATGGGTCTGCCATTTGCTTTTTGACATCCTATAAAGCTAAATGACTCCAGTCTCCAAAGCATGAGAAGCCTCTGCCCTTCTGTTTTTATTCAAAGTGTTAAAACCTTCAGTGCATTGGCAATACACTGACCTCTAGGCAATTTTGTTGCATCTATTATTAAATCTTAATAGATAGTAATGCTGAGGGTGAACTGAAGAAACTACAGCTTAAAAGGGAATATAACTGCTGGTGCTTGACTTCTAGTGAGCCTGTCGTATTTGCCCACTCATAGCTGCAGTATATGGAGTAGTTAGGATCTTCATTTATGCAGATCTTAACCCAGTTATTATATCATCCTTCAAAGCACCCCAGTTAAAACTCTGCCAGCAATATAAAATGAATTTCTAAAAATACTTTATAGATGAATAACTTTATATCTTTTGGGCATTAGCTAAAAAAAAGGTTCCTTTAGCATTTCAGAATTTTCAATTCATATTTTTAAAAACCTTAATATCAGAATCACGCAAATGTCCAGTGTCCTTTCTCTCAAATATTATTTCCAATAGTGAGATAGTTTCATGATGCTAAAACAATGGCCTAGGTTAATAAAAAACAAAACAAAACCTGATTATTAAAAAAAAAACTTTAAAATATTTACTTATGTTCATATTCTATTTATTAATGGATCTTTGATTATTTGATTTTATTAATTATAAATCAAATTATTTGATTTATTAATTAATCAAATCTCCAGTTGATAGAATTTTAGTGTGTTTTGTAGGTTTAGTATTTTGAGTTTATTAATGAATAATTCCTATAAAACATATGCAGTATAACAAATAATGTCAGAATTATTGATAAACTATAAAAGACATATTTGCTTGTTTTCCTTATTCTCTAGAATACCTCTATCGGAAAAAAAAAAAACACCTCATGTACAGATGTTTTGACATGGTAAGAATCACAGTCTTTAGTTGAAATTTGAGACATGATTTGCACATGTATTTAACAGCTATATTTTGAGATCAGTCAACCACTCTTTCCAGAGTTACCTGATTTCTAATTTCTGAACCAGAAGTCATGCTGCCTTGTGAAGTTTATGAGCAATACTTTGAAATTTAATTGATATAATTTGCCAAGTACAAATGCTAAATAATAATAAATGAAAGCCTTGTGAAGACGCCTGATATGAAAACCTGTATTTTTAAAATGAAAAGTAAGGGAAAAAAATTAATATGTTGATGGTAGTGAACTATTTGCTCCTCAAAAGGATATATATGTCTTTAATATATAGATTCTTCTTTATATATTTAAATATAATAATTTCACACATATGTAATAACATATATGTTCTTGTTCATTTGCATTTAATTTTAGAAAACAATGATAGTATTTTTAGCATTTGTTATAATCACTATGGAAATGAGTAATTGCTTTTATATATTTTTCCAATAAAAAATATGAGTTACCTGATTCATATCAATGTATGACAAAACCCACTGGGAAAAAAAAAAAAAAAAAATATGAGTTAGCTATTTGGTTACTAGGAAACAGTGAATTAGAGAAAATAAGCAAATTCTCCAGGACTAGAGAAATAACATTTTTGAGCTAACAACCAAAATATTCTGTCAAAGTCTGTGTTCTAATGACTGGTGTTCCTAAAATAAGTGAAACTCACTGTCTTGTGTTGCTGAATATAAATTGGTATTAAAACATTTGTTGAAAGTCTATAAAGCTTGAGATTTTTCTCTCTACTTTCAGGAAAAGAACAAACATTTAGCTGGACTTGCTAAGAGAAAGACTGTCTTTACCAAAAATAGGTGTTTTCTAAGATTAGTTTTAAGGAGCATTGAAAATGTAAATTTCACATGAATTTATCCACTTATGTAAATCCTGGTGTATAAAAACCACGTAAAATAAAGCTCTTTGTCAACTCCTTAGCATCAATATATTTGTGTGTATTGGTACTGTATAAGGGAGAGACTATTTTGTTCCAAGCAATATTTTGTAAACACGAGACAAAGTTTTGAAAAAGATGCAGCATTTAAAATATTTTGCTCTCTACCAGATCTTGTATTTCTACATTTTTCTTTTTGTCATTTAATGCACACATCCTCATCATTAAAGGTACTGCATAGCCCTTCAAAGTAGACCATCTGTTTTTGTCACCATATAAACATGAATTTGAAGTTAGAAAGTAATTAACTGAAATCAGAGGATCATAACAGATTTACTCACCTTGAAAAGAAGAAAAATTCTTGACATAAATTTCTTGCCCATTAATAGGCTGCCCAATGTGTTATGTAGGATTATGTTTCTTGTGATGCCAAGAGATTTGAGATCTGATGTAAAACATTTGGTGAGAGTCTGAATAATTAAACCATGTTGGAGGAAGCTGCAAAACTTTTTTCCTTATCCACCCTGGAGGGAGGATTACTTCTGCCTAATCACTTATTTATGTGAGCAGGGTGAAAACTGTGTGTGTGTATATATATTGTGTTGGAGGGAAGATACACTACACTGACTCATCAGATGGTGTTTACTTTTCCTGAACCAACAGCCTAGAGACCAGGCTGAAGCACTTCACATTTCTCTTCCCACTCGTGTGTACACACAGCTCTCATGGCCCTGAACTGTGGGTTGAAAATTCTAGGACTGCCCTAAGCAAAGACACCCCATTTGGTGGTCACTGCCTTCTGGTGTCTCTAGCTCTTCAGGACCCTTTCTGGGGTCTCCTTTCCTTGTATGTCACATGCTTTAGAAACCACATGGAGAACCATTATTTTCTGTAAGCAAGGTCGCAGGTACAGAAATGATATTTTTGTCTCTCTCATCAGAGTCTGCATGTAAGTGGAGTCTTAAGAATTAGATAGAACTGTCCTTTCACGTAGGAAAGGCCATGTCACTCTTCCTAAATTTGAGACTTTAGGGTTGCCCTGTGTCTGGGACTCCTCTGGGATATGAATGCCATTGTTCAGCAAGGCACACCATGTGTGATGAAAGGCAGAGGAGGAAGGTGCCCTGTGGTCCTGAGACCTATTTCCCCCTTTTCCAGAAACACTCTGAAATAGAACATGCACTGCAGGCCTCCTGGTGAACACTAATAGAATTTACTAGTAAAAGAGATAATGCAGGGAATGCAGAATCAGTAAAAAGTTTTAGCAGGATATACACAGTAAGGGAGTTTCAAATTTATGTATCTATGGGTGTACATAGCTCACTAGAAAATTTTACATAAGCTGTGTAGTACATGGAGTAGAAAGGAAAGATCTTCCATTTTTGATATGACTCTATATATATATATGCTATATATATATATATATATATGACTCATATATATGCTAGAGTTCTCTGGAGAAACAGAATCCAAAGAATGGATGAAGCCATATGTGTATATATATAAATTATATGTAAATTCTATATTACATATAAAATTAATATATATGTAGAATGTATAATTTATAAAATTGTGTAAATTATATCATTGATAAATTTATATATTACATTAATTATATATAAATTAAGTATATTTGTTTTATTTTTTCTTTTCTTTCATTTTGGGGTTAAAAGAAAAAAAAATTTTCTCTCAAGAAGAAGTGAACAAAAAAAAAATATGTGTATGTTTAATTAAGAATGACCATATATTTATTATAAGAAACTGGCTCATGCAGTTATGGAGGCTGAGAATTCCAAGGTCTTCAGTTGGTAGAGACCCTGAACTGACAAGGAAGTTCCAGACCAAAGGCCTGAGAACCAAGAGAGCCAAGGGTGTAGCTGTCATCCAAGACAGAAAGAAACTGATGTCCCAGATCAAGGAAGTCAGGCAGGAAGAGTTCCCTGTTACTTGTAAGAAAGACTTGTTCTATTTGAGCAACAACTTTGACTGATTGGATAAGGTCCCCCCACGTTAGGAAGGATGATCGTCTTTCCTCAGTCTATAGATTCAAATGTTAATCTCATCCATGAACACCCTCACAGATAAATCGAGAATAATGTTTGAGCAAACATCTGAGTACCGTTGTGGTGCACATGACATGTGAAATTAACCACCAGAATACCCTCCAAGTTATCTTTCATCTCTACATGTATCACTTACAACCATACAGGTTACATTTGAAACAGAGCATCCACTGTAGCCTCAGGTGTCTCCGTCTTGGGCCTGTGCCTTGGGATTTCCAGTATCTTTTGCATTATCAGTAGGATTTAGGACTGTTTAAGAATCTCTGGTTTCTGTAAGCCTGATGTGGCAGCTTGACACTTTATGTTCTCTCGAAGAATTACAACTACTCCACATAAAACTCCTTAGAGTCTACAGTTTAATAAAACACATTTTACAAGAAAGGTAACAGAGACTTTATAATAGAAAAGTAAAACTAAAAGGTCATTCTGACTCCTCCCTGCTCTAATTGTGCAGGTAAGTCTCTAAAGCAATTCTGTTTGCATCCCAAGAGCTTTGAAATTTCATCATTGTTTTGCAACTCTTGGTACTTGGCACCAGAGCATTCCTTCCACTTGAAAGTTTCTCTGTAGGCCCAGGAACTCAACCTACTTCTCATTCCTTCAATATTTCCTCACACCCTCTTTTCTCTCACTGTGAACTACCCTGTCCTGGGTTTTTAGTATTCTCTCTTTTTACTCTGTTACTGAGAGAGAAAAGTCTTTTTTCTTTTATTTCTAGAATAAAATAAGAAACAAGAGAAAATAAAATATATTTAAATGGATCCATCTAGAAGAGAGTAGAACATCTTATGTGGTAGCAGATTGGCATCAAGCGTATCAAGAGAGATAAAAACAAACTCTGTAGAACTGACATTCTTGGAAATAACAGTGGAGTAAATGAATTTGAATACATTAAAGATTAGATTCCAACACTTAACTGCATCAGTGTTAAATGATCTCCAACATGCTTGATCTTCCAAAAACATCTGCAAACCTTCTCCTACCTAAGAAATACATTTTCAAAAGCACCTAGCAATATTCTAGTGGTGTATCCACTTCAATTCCCAAGCAATCCCATAATTTTTGGTCTCTACTTATTGTCAGGGAGGTATTACACTTAAAAGTCATGGGTCATCCCAGTAGAGACCAGATGGCAGGAAAAGACTCAAAATAAAGAACAGAGATTTCTCCCCAAAGAAGAAGGCAAATTGCAGCAGATGGAAGGTGAGTTGGACTCAGTATCAAGAAACAGATCTTTGAAAATGTGCAGGGAGAGATCTGTGTTTGATTCCAGAAATCATCTTAACTCAGCTATCAGAGAACATGCGGTTGTTCGGGGGGAAAGGCTGTGTTCCTGTGGAAACTGCACAGACTTGATGCTAGCATCAAGTTCTGGAGAAAGGTGTTTTGGTTAAAGATGTGGGTTTAACCAACCATTAATTTTGTACTCTGGCTTTTTTTTTTTTGCCTTTCTTTTTTTTTTTTTGCAGCTTTGTGCCTCAATTCCACCATTTGCTCAATGGAAGTAGGAAGTCTCACACTGCAGTGACAGATATTAAATATGTTCATAGTAAGTCAGAGAAATGCCTAGCACATTAGCATTTGTCCACCAAATAAGTAAACAAAGGATAGGAGCATTTTAGCATCAATACAGCTTTGCTCTCAGTCTTTTCAATCCCTCTGCCTTTTGGTGGAAACTTACTCAGAATGAGTGAGGCCTCTTTGTGTTATTCCAAGGTGATCTCTAAGCAAAGCTGTTGGCACAAAGAGGAGGAACACATGGGGAACCTGAGTTTCTCCTCCACAGACAGGGAGGCACCTACTCCAGACAACAAAGAAGAAGACCTCCAAACAGAATCTCCTACACAGCACATTTCTGTCAGGATGACGGCACCTGAAACCAAACAGGACTGAATCACAGGCCTGTGCCTAACAGGAATTTTCAAAATTACATGAGAAAAAATAACTACATGAAAAAATGGGCCATCACACAACATATCCAAAAAGGATGCTTCATTTTTGTCAGTATTCAATCAGGCCAGTGAATCCTCATTTTAAAAAAAAGCAGATTTAATTTGAAAACGATTATTGGAAAGATCCCCATTGAAGCAGAAACTTAAAGTTTTTATAGTTAAAATTAAAAAGGACTCAGGGCTTTGAGGGGAGGCAATTCAGCAATCAGAAACACATTGCCAATGGAAAATTATAAGAAGGATAATAAAACAGAAATAAACATAAATAAAAATAAAAATATTTATAAATATAAATAAATAATAAATAAAATATAAATAAAATAAACATAAATATAAAAAATAAACATAAATTAAACAAATAAGATGGATAATAAAACATCAAGTTGGCTTTTTATCATCACAATGTACTGACAATTTTAGACAATATCAATGCTAAAGTAGTTCTCACATCCCATAAAGTCTTTTCTTGGTCTAAATTCTAAATAATTTAGGCACATGTGTAAAGGGCTACACACATTTGCTTTGATAGTAAACTAACATTGTTGAAATAACCAAACTTTTTTTTTGGCTGGAGCTAATGTGTTCAATCTCTGTACAATTTAAAAAATCCCTGTATTTAAATAGTAGATTTGAAATAAACAATAAAGAAGATGCAGAGCTTTAATTCTATCCATCTTTGTGTAGAAAGTTCTCTGAAGCATGTGAAATTCTCTGTTCTTGAAAGCATTTCTTCATGGATCTCCCCCTTTTGTCTTTAAAAATGCACATTAATGTAGTGAAAAGTAAATTCATCGCTTTTCAAAAAGTTTTATTTTATTTACTGGTATACACACACATATGCACACAAATTTCAAGAAGAGGAAATTTTATTTCTGTACTTCTTTAATAATAATGATAATTATTTACTTTATTTCATGAGTAGCTTGCTAAAGCTGCCATAATAAAATACTGCAGACTGGGTGGCTTAAATTTTGTTTGTTTGTTTTTTCTTTTTCTTGAGTCCTGGAGGCTAGAAGTTCAAGTTCAGTCTGGTGGCAGATTTAATTTCTTGTAGGGTCCTGTCTCTTTGACTTACTGATGGCTGCCTTTTCACTGTATCCTCACATGGTTGCCCCTCGGTCTCTGGGTCTGTGTACTAGACTCTTCTCAGAAGGACACTGGCCAATTGGAATGGAGTCCACCCGTTTGACCTCATTTGTCTTTAATCACCTCTTTCTCTATGTCCAACCAGATTCTGAAGTGCTGGGAGTTGGGAGTTGAACATATGCACTTGAGGGGAGAAGGTTTAGCACAATATAGAAGAGGTATTAGTAATAATAAAGAAAATGATCCAATCTGCTGGTGATGTTGCTAGGCCCACCACCAATAAATGTCAAAGAGTATTTATAACAGTTTAGTTTTTTAAGAAAGAATATTTCATCAACACTCATTTTCTAGTCAATCTGTTTTTAATATTGTGCCATGACAAGGCAAAATTATGTTTGCTCCAGTGGAGAGTTGGTGCATCAAAGTGCCAGGGTGCTTAAGTGGGAGCATGTTTATCTCCATGAGGACAAGAATGACCCTAGCTGAGACTGGAAACCAAGTGCCCTCTTACAAGTTGTATAATCATGGCAAACTAACATCTCATGCCCTAGTTTTCTCATTGGTGAATGAAAGCTCATTCATTCAGCAAAAATTGAGTGACAGTGAACTACATGCCAGGCACTGTTCTAGAGGTTTGGGGTCTACCAATGTGTTAAACAGAGATCTTCGCTCTCATGAAATATTAGAATGTCAGTAAGTGCTAAGGAAAGTGAAAAAGAAAAGCGAGATAAGAGAAGAAGATGGAAGGGCAGCAACTTCAAAGAAAGCCGTCAGGGTAAGCATTAACAGGGAAGTGAAATTAGCAAACCGAATGGTAGAGAGATGTGTAGGTGTGAGCCACATGAAAAAGAGGTCTGCCCAGTTCTCTCAGAAATAATAAAGCACTTACAGACTATGTGGCTGTTTTTTTCAACCTCCAATTATTCTAATGGGTAAGAGAAGGAGCATGTGCATGGGATGATCCGTTAATTAGTTGTGTGGATGTGTCACAGGAGTCCTAGAATCAAAGGATGAATTGGAGAATTACTAGTCTGGCAATAGGTTATTGCTAATTTCATTTTCTAAAATGTCATGCTTAATATAGTCAGCGCAGTGTGTAGAAATGAAATAAAGAACATAAGTGAATTACTGCCCTAAGAAAATGTGCGTGTTTATTTTTCTTCTCAAAGCACACCTATTCTCATATGTTCAAGTGTGGAAACTATGTAGTAGATGATGGAGAATTTGCACACATTCCAGAGACCACATGGGTATGTGCTAAATATCAATTCACTGTACTTTTTAGCAAAGAGCTCTGTAATTAGAAACAGATGAGAAAGGTGTTAAATTGTTTTAGGAATCATTCTAAGGTTCACTGAACTGAAAAGAAAAAAAAAATATGTAATTTTGAACCAACAAATAAGTCTCTGAATTTTTTTAAAACTAAAGCTCCACTTTTCAGTATGAAATATGCATTGCCTACAGGGCTTCTTTTGATATGTGGTGAATTTGTCCCTTCCGGACATTTCCATAAGACCTTTTCCAAATGAAAGATTCTCTGCTTTTCAAAGAAAAAAAGTGCATAAGAAATTATCCACTAAATATTTCACCAGAGAAGGAATTTAAGCATAAAGTATATTAGTTATGAGAAATCACATATTGTATTTTGAACTCAGAGCATTTATCACCTAGGACTCTGAAACATTTTTATTGAATAGTTTTTGTGTATGTAACCAATCATCAGAAATGCATATAATGGAATCAGTAAAAGAATTCTTATTTTTTTATGTCAGCATCAAATGGATGTGAAGTAAAAAGAGTAATTACCATGATTCACAGTTTTTATTTTTACACAGATAGTATGTAAATATACTAGTATTTAGTGGAATTATTTGGAATTTCTAATAATTCTGAAAACTACATAAGATAAGCTTTATACCTTCTATTTTAGACATGTTGTAGTTATACTTAAAATTCATATTGTATAGTTAACATTTATCTGACAGATTCTTCTCTTCCTCTTGCTTTTCCCATCTGTTTTTCTTGTCTTCAGAAACAATGTACATATTAGTGGTATGAAAACTCTTTGATTAAATTAGTGAAAGTATATATATATATATATATATATATATTTCAGCTCATCTGTTCTAAATATTTATGCTTGCCCCTTTTGGGAATCTTTCTTACTTTTTACAAAATCTGGAATATTACTGAAACATTCAGATAAGCCTCATACCTGATCAATGTCCGAGTTTTTCATTTAGAAACGTAGAGGAGAGTTAATGAAATAAATGGTGATGTGTTCTGTTTGTTAGTAGATTTGAGCACAAAGTGATGCAGAGAAAGGGGCTCTGGAGCTATACACTTGAACTGGACAAGATCCCGCTTCTTAGCTCAAGCTCAATAAGGGCCATCAGTGTCCATTGGAAAGATGAACAACCACCCTTCTTGAGGACTGTGCCTTCACCTAGAGAGTGCCAAAGAGCAGCCTGAATGCTGGTGTCCAAAGCCAATGGAGAGATCCAGGACCAGATCAGATGGACCAGACAGAGACCCCGAACAAGAATGACCAGTATTGAGACAGGAAGCATACTAGAATCAACTTGTTTCTTTCTCTCCTTCAGAGAATGGCCAGTGATACTTATTGATCTGAAAGTTACTATCCAAAGTACTCAAAGTTCTGAAAATACCAAACACTGATTTAGTGATCATTCAAATGCATTTCTATATTCACCCCATAGTAACAACTTACAGTCAACTGACTATTGTGCCAAAGTTTTCTTAAGTATGTGAATGTGTATTTACCTCATTAGTTTCTTTGAGTTGAATTCTGACATTACAAAAAAAAAAAAAAAAAAAAGACCAAAACTGTTTATCTCTGGTTTCTTGGAGGTTATTTTAAAAGATAACCTCAGAAAGTTAGTGGATTATTCATCCTCTATCTCTACAAAGATAGCATTTTTGCTTTCTGTCTATCTTAAAATTCATAGGCATATGTATGCATGTATTATCTGTGTAAGTGTGTATCAAGGAAGAACTTCTTATTGTTAAAAAAATTAAAGATCCAAATGAATTAATCAACAATGCTCCACCATGTTGTTGTTGTAGTCACTAAGTCATGTCAGACTTCTTACAACCCTGCGGACTGTACCCCACCAGGCTCCTCTGTCCATGGGATCTCCCAGGCAACAACACTGAAGTGGGCTGCCATTTCCTTCTCTAGGAGATCTTCCCAACTCAGGGGTCACACCCATGTCTCCCACATTGGCAGGCAAATTCTTTACCACTGAGCTGCCTGGGAAAACCCACTCCAATGTAAAATAAACATTAAAAAAAGATTCCAAAGAAAAACACATTGAGAAGTGGCTTCATGTAACAGCTAAGTTTGAAGTCTTGGAATCCATTAGAACTTGAATTCCAAAATGTGCCTTGAGGATGTTTCTGAGCCTGAGTGTCCCTTAACCAGGGTGAAATCTTAGAAAACATCATGAGCCTCTAGGGCTGATGTGAGGAGTCAGTGATGTCAGATGGGTGAGACAGGCAACCTCCTTTTGCTGCTCCCTTTCCTCTTCTATCTTTTCCTAAGTTTTTTTTATATAGTTCTTAGAACCTGCCATTTCTATGACATGAAGTTCTGTACTCAACAACAGTCCAGATAGATAACATATGTGCATGAAAACAGCCTGGAAAGAAATATTCCAAACTGTTTTCCATAATTATCTCACAAAGGGTCATCACAAGTCCAGGAGTGAGTGGGTGGGCATGACGGTAGGGTTTGTACTGTACCTTCTGTATTGTCTGATTTTGTTTTAACAAGGAGCATGCATTCATATCTTATTGGAGCAGTTTTGAATAAATTAACACCTAGGGCAAAAACAAGATTGCCTTAATTACCTGAACTCTCTTTTGAACAACTTGTTCAGGAAGTAAAGTCACCAGTCTAAAAATATCCTATTTTTTTTTTTTCAAATTAGGTATAGTTTCTGTGGTGTTTTTCTGTTTTTTGTTAATGTCATTAAATCATCTTTGCAGTCTTCTTTTTCAGTCATGAAGATGATTGAAATACCTGCTGAAGCAGTTTGCAGGTGTGTGATTTTGTCATTCAGTTCTGTGATCATTAAATCACATGGATTTGTGATTTGGTCATTAACCAAAATGAAAGGTCCAGGGATGGTCATCATTCAAAAAATGATGAAGGGGCTAAAGGGAAGAACAGTGAGTCAAGAACTTGAAGGGCCATTTAAATGACCAGATGTCAGTCAGTCCTTGAGCTATAACAGTATCTCCAGGAGCTGCAGAAATAGAAGAGAGTTATCTTTTACTATAGATTTATAAATAGTACATTTAAAAACCTACATTGGTTGATCTTGCCTCTCCCCTGAGAAAAGCACCAAACAAGATAGAAATTGTTCTATTCAATTTTTTTCAGTTTTATTTCCTGAAAAAATAATTGACATACACCACTGCATTTAAAATTATGCAACAGCATACTGGTTTGATTTACATAGATTGTGAAACAATTACTATAACAGTTTTAGTTAAAATCCATAGTCTCATACAGATATGATTTTTTAAAGAAGAAAAAAAAGTCTTCCTGTGATGAGGATTGTTATGATCTACTCACTTAAAAAAACATCATTTCTATGTATCATACAGAAGTGTTAAGTATAATCCTCATGGTATACAATATGTACACAGTACTTAGTTATCTTATAACTGGAAATCTGTATCTTTTGACCACCTTCCTCTACTCCTCCCTTCCCTATCTGATCTCTTTTCCTATAAGTTCGATGTTTGGCTCTGTTTTTAATTAGACTCCACATACAAGTGAAATCAGACAGTATTTGCCTTTCTCTATCTGACATTTCACAGCTTGGTGCCTACAAGGTCCACTCATGTTATTGCAATGGTAGGATTTTCTCTTTTTCATGGGTGTGTAATTTACACATATACATGAAGACCACAGCTTCTTTACTCACTCATCCGCTGATGGGCACTTACGTTGCTTTCATATCTTGGCTATTATAAATAACACTGCTGTGAACATGGGGATGCAGATGTCTTTTTTAGTTAATGTTTTCATTTCCTTGGATGTATTCCCTGAAGTGGTATAGATGAATCATATAACAACTCTATTTTCAGTTTCTTGACGAATCTGCATACTGTTGTCCATAGTGGTTGTAACAATTTATAACCCCATCAACAGTGGACAAGGGTTTCCTTTTCTCCACATATTAGCCAGCACTTGTTACCTCTCGTCTTTTTAGTGATGGCCATTCTAACAGGTGTGAGGTGACAGATCATTGGGGTGTCAATTTGCATTTCCCTAATTACTGATGACATTGTGCATCTTTTCATGTACCTGTTGGCCATCTATTGTCTTTGCACAAATATCTATTCAGGTCCTTTGCCCATTTTTAAGTGGATTTTAAATTAGATTATTTATTTTTTTCTTTTATTTTTTTGCTATTGATTTGTATGTGTTCTTTATGTGTTTTGGATATTAACCCCTTTACCAGATACATGGCTTGCAAGTACTTTTTCCCATTCTGAAGATTGTCTTTTCACTTTGTTGATGATTACTCTTGCTATATAGAAGCTTTTTAATTTGATATAGTCTCAAAATCATGCTTCTTTAAACCTTCTAATGTACCACCAAACAAGTATCTTTCTAATGAGTGTACTGATAAAGAACTAAGGGGACAATTAAATTATTAGATGCTCATGACAACTTAAAAAATAACACTAATGTTTTTTTAGTATGTCCTATGTGTCAGTATTAAATGTATTACATAGCTTATTTTAAACTATATACACTACTATGTATAAAATAAATAACCAAGAAAGACCCACTGTATAGCACAGGGAACTATATTTAATACCCTGTAATAGCCTATAATGAAAAAGAATGTAAAAAAAAAGAGTATATACATATATACACACAAATATGAAAGTGAAAGTGTTAGTCAGTCAACCATGTTCAACTCTTTGAGACCCCATAGACTGTAGCCTGCTAGGCTCCTCTGTCCATGGAATTCTCCAGGCAAGAATACTGCAATGGGTAGACATTCCCTTCTCCAGCGGATCTTCCTGACCCAGGGATAGAACCCAGGTCTCCCACATTGCAGGCAAATTCTTTACCATCTGAGCCACTAGGGCGCCACATATGTACATATATGTATATAATGGAATCACTTTGCCATACATCTAAAATTAACACAATATTGTAAATCAACTGTATTTCAAAAACCAAATCTATATATGTATTTATATTTATATATAAAATACCCTTAGCTATACTATGAGTCTGGTATTTTTATTATCCACCATTCATAAAAGACGGTAAAGTCCAGACACTTTCCTGAAGTTACTTGAATAGTAAATGGCAAAACCAAGAGAACTGAGTACTATTTGATGCCAAAGCTTGTAATGCTGCATACATTTTGAACATAAGATGAGAAAAAAAAAATTTGAAAAAATTGGTCTAATGATTTTTTAAAGTCCTAAAAATATCTGTAGAAATTGTCCATCTGCAAAACCACTAAGCTATTAGGAAACATTCAGTAAAAGTAGAACATAGATTCTGGAATAGATTACATAATAAATAAAGAGAAGTAGATGCCAAAATATTGGATTATTTTGCATTCAATTTTTAACCATTTAAAATCAATACGTGAAAAATTTAATATATATCACAATAGTTATTTAATTCTAACATTTATTTTTAAGGTCTTTCTACATCAGTAAATATTCAGCTTTTTATTTTTTGGATAAATTGTCAGACTGACAGCTATCTGTCTTACTTGACTATCATCACTCTTAAAAATTGGATCTGTGGAAAAAAAATGATATCCTTGAACACACAGACATAATTAGTCATTACATTGTTTCATGACTATTGTATTTTATTACCACAGCCTGTAGCAGCTGTTACAATGTACTGATTTATTAGGCTATAGCTAGAAAACAATTGTTTCTTTCCACATTATAAATTTAGCCTAATATTATATTTAAATTAAGAGCAAGTATGTTGCATCATTCTAAAATTTAAATGCAAGAGAGAAATTATTTCTAAGATATGTTATACGTTAGAGTAGACTGATAGTTGTTTAATTAATAAAAACTGAGAAGAAAGGGTGGTTTGAGAGAAACAAATAATTTTAAAGATTTTGTAGAAATCAAAGGGTCTACTTTGGATTATTAAAAATAAGAAAATCTTGGGAATGCTTTTGCTGTTATTTAATACTGAAGAGTTTTATCTCTTATTTTAATTAAAACCTTCAACTGAAATAGTGGCAGTGTGAACATAGGATTGGTAGAAGGAAAAGTAAAGCCAAGGAATTTTTCTGACCAGATTATTAGTACCTATGCTAGTTTATAAATCCTCTGATAATGGATTTTGTTGCTACTGAAGCCCACAATACACACACAGTATGTATATACAGAGGTAAAGATAAGAAAAACTTTTTGTATAAAATTTCATATTAAATATGTATTAAATGATTTTATGCCACATCAACTAACTAATGTATGCAAATGGCAGACAAAATACAAAAAAGAGTTTGGGTGAACTGAGCCAAAAATCAACAGGAAAAACTGAAATTCAAATAGTGCAGATAGCAGGTAAAAATATTAATTTCTGAGAATAAGAGCTAGGCATCAAAACTGAGGTCACACAGTCAAGTCAGAATTAATGGAAGACATGAATGGGTCTGCAGAATTTGGGCATTATGGAGGAAAGATAGCAAAAACAACTTGGCAAATCATTAGAAACAAGCTCATTGCTACTCCATGATGGGCCAGCCGGAGCTGACATGGATGGAAATGACTTAAAGCAGCAGGGCTACAATTATTAGCTTTGAAACTGGAAAATCAATAGAAATAGATGAATGTGTGGAAAAAGAAACATCTTTGCAGCTGCTGTCATCCTTCTATGTGGGTGAGATTTGAGTTGATGCTACAGGGTCTGTTCAGGGAGAGATGTTGAATAGAGAACACAGTAGATAGGAAGGGGTAAGGAGGGAGGAGGGATGCCCTGCCTGTCTGGGTAACCGCACAATTTAGCCAAAGCACAGAGTTCAGTTCAGCTCAGTCGCTCAGTCGTGTCCGACTCTTTGCGACCCCATGAACCATAGCACGCCAGGCCTCCCTGTCCATCACCAGCTCCCAGAGTTTACCCAAACTCATGTCCATTGAGTTGGTGATGCCATCTAACCACCTTATCCTTTGTCGTCCCCTTCTCCTCCTGCCTTCAATCTTCCCCGACATCAGGGTCTTTTCAAATGAGTCAGCTCTCCGCATCAGGTGGCCAAAATATTGGAGTTTCAGCTTTAACATCAGTCCTTCCAATGAACACCCAGGACCGATTTCCCTTAAGATGGACTGGTTGGATCTCCTTGTAGTCCAAGGGACTCTCGAGAGTCTTCTCCAACACCACAGTTCAAAAGCATCAATTCTTCAGTGCTCAGCTCTCTTTATAGTCCAACTCTCACATCCATACATTACCACTGGAAAAATCATAGCCTTGACTAGACGGACCTTTGTTGACAAAGTAATGTCTCTGCTTTTCAATATGCTAAGTAGGTTGGTAATAACTTTCCTTCCAAGGAGTAAGGGTCTTTTAATCCTTCCAAGGAGTAAGGGTCTTTTAATTTCATGGCTGCAGTCACCATCTGCAGTGATTTTGGAGCCCCCAGAAATAAAGTCTGACACTGTTTCCACTGTTTCCCCATCTATTTCCCATGAAGTAATGGGACCGGATGCCATGATCTTAGTTTTCTGAATGTTGAGCTTTAAGCCAACTTTTTCACTCTCCTCTTTCACTTCCATCACGAGGTTCTTTAGTTCCTCCTCACTTTCTGCCATAAGGGTGGTGTCATCTGCATATCTGAGGTTATTGATATTTCTTCTGGCAACCTTGATTCCAGCTTGTGCTTCATCCAGCCCAGCATTTCTCATGATGTACTCTGCATATTAGTTAAATAAACGGTATGACAGTATACAGCCTTGACATACTCCTTTTCCTATTTGGAACCAGTTTGCTCTTCCATGTCCAGTTTCTAGTTCTAACTGTCACAGGGTACACGCTGAGAAATATGGGGATATAAGGTTAAGCGTGGTTTGTAACTAAATTGTGCAAGTGTTCTTTCTACAAATGTTTTTAAGGGTATCATTAGTAAGTGTATAATTTAATGGCATGCTGTGTTGCACTTCAAGGACAAACTAATTTAGTAATGGTATTGAATCGGTGGTTCTGTCATTTTACTGAAATTACATTAGGCAGCTAAAATTGGATGCTTACATTTCCACTCCAAATTGACACTTTTAGCAAAGCCCAGAATTAGACATTATTTAGTGTCATGGCTTTAATCATTTGTTACAAATTTCCCTCCCATTTTTAAAATTTATTTAATATACTCTTCATTTTCTTTATAGATTTGAAGACATCGAACCAATTTTATACATTTATTGATTTTAGATCATTAATTATACACGTAAGGAAAGTGGATTTAGAAGAGAAAAAAGAAGTAAACTGCCCCCAATACTGAACTAACTAATAAAAGAGACAACAAAACAGACAGTTCTGGAGTTCCAGCCTTGTCCTCCTCTGTGTGGATATTAGGAGGAAGTATGAAGGTGATGGGTAAACCTGCAATTCTTGGCTTAGCACAAGGTTTGGGCAAATAGAAGTTTGAGAACAGGACTGTGCAGCAGGCAACGGATGTGAGTGATACTGTGATGCATGTCTCATTCTTTCTGTGAAGCTTCCTGATCTAATGATGTACCCAATTATTTCTCTTTTGAAGCAAGTAACTAAAATGGGGACCTTGGCAGTCTATCTGCTTCCTGAGAAGGGTTATTAACTGCCTTCATAGCCATTTAGACCCCAAGGGCCACAGTCCAGCTTGCGAGAACAACTCCATGAAGCTGGGAAAATTGATTAGCAGAAATATCTTTGCCGCCACTCAGTTCTATGAAGCTAACTTCACTGTGTGTTCCCCAGTCTCCAGTTTAATTGGCTCATGTGGGTAGGTTAGAGGAGGGGGTCATTTTCCTCCTATTAACTGTTTCTTCTGTCTAGATACCCCCGCCAGCTTTGGAAAGTCATTCACAAATCTTCTGAGCCTCATATTTCCTCATATGTTATATGCTCCTTATTATGATTACCTCAGACTCAGGATTATTAAGAGGGCTAGTTAACATAAACAGATTTGTGCATTAGAAGAAAACATAAAAGTGTGCTTTATATCTCCTTAAAGTATGATATAATACCAATAGTTAAAAGTTATTATGCTTTTAAGCCTTATAAAACATGGGAAATGATATATTCTTGCCTATTAAATGTATTTTTAATCATATATAAGAGGAGTCCAGTGTATATGCCAGGCAGTGTGATGGCTGGGTCATGTGGTTATTTTATTTCTAGTTTTTAAAGTAACCTTCATACTGTTCTCCATAGTGGTTGCATCAATTTACAGTCTCACCAACAGTGCAAAAGTGTTCCCTTTTCTCCACATCCTGTCTAGCATTTATTGTTTGCAGATTTGTTGTAACATAGATGGCTAATAAGAGGTTGATGTATACCACAGGGAGCCTAGCCTGGTGCTCTGTGACAACCTACAAGAGTGGAATTGTGATTGGAGGTGTGAGAAAGGTTCAAGAGGGAGCAGATGTATGTATAATTATGGCTGATTCATGTTGATGGATGGCAGAAGCTAGCACAATACTATAAAGCAATTATCCTCCAATTAAAAACATTATTTTTTTTTTTAAAAAAGGACTCCATGAGGAACAATTTAAAATATTTATTATAAAAATCTGGAATTCATTTTGAGATTTGTATAGCTCACTGACATAAAAAGCACTGCATTTTAAATGGACCATGATTACATTTTAATATCAATCATATCTCCAAAGTGACACTATTTTGGACACCTTAGCATTTATAGATAGTGGGGAATCAACGGCATTTCTTCAAGAAGCCCTTAGAGGCAGAAGGACAAGAGTACAGTGGTGCTCAGACTTTCCCCAAGGTACCTTCTGGATGCTTGGAAGATCAAACAAGAAAGACAGGTCTCCAAAAACAGTAATCTAATCAGATACAGCATTTAAGACAAAGTCTAAACAACAGACTTCTAAAGGAAGTAAGGGACCCATTGAGATTAGAAATGTAGTTAATCTTTTAACGTAGCTGATTATTCAAAGTTCTTTCCCCACCATAAATTTTCCCTCGCAGCAGATTCCCAATCAGATTTTTCCAGATAATGCCACTGTAGAAAGTTACCACTTCTTTTCTCTCAATCACACACACTGATTTTCAGATGAGCTAGTTGCTTGTTCGGGCACAACTTAAATGTAAACATTTCAGGACTAACTAGTGTCTTGTTCAGCACTGCTACACTAGACAGATTTCAGCAAAAGGATGTTATGCCTTTAAAGTAATTCTTTTGCTTAAACTGAATTTTCCTCTCAGAAAATCAGTCGGATCTCTCTTATTCAAAACCTCTTTTCTACTCTTGGCCACAGAAAGTTTACAGATAAAATATTATTTGACAGGTGTTGCTTTAGAATAGTTGGTAATTTACATAAAGCAGCTACACTAACCCACTACAGATGCTCTTGTTTTAAGGATTCAATATTTTTGCATATCATATTTGATTTGGGTTGAAGTACATTATTCAGGTGATACAATTACCCAAAGTTAGGAATAGAGATAATTCTTTTAGAGTATTTGAAAAACTTGTTTCTATAAGAAGTATTTCTTCTCAGGAAGTTACATTTTTCTTAAGCAGCAATTACAAGGCATGTGGCCCCCCCAAAATGATTAATTTCTTTGGCAGAAAAGGCTATGGTCACAGTCTGTCTCTTTGAAATGATTCAGTTCAGTCTCTCAGTCATGTCTGACTCTTTGCACCCCCATGCGACGCAGCACGCCAGGCCTCCCTGTCCCTCACCAGCTCCCAGAGCTTGTTCAAACTCATGTTCATCAAGTCGGTGATGCCATCCAACAATCTCATCCTCTGTCATCCCCTTCTCCTCCAGTGTTCAATATTTCCCAGCATCAGGGTCTTTTCCAATGAGTCAGTTCTTCAAATCAGGTGGCCAAAGTATTGAAACGATTGCACCACCTTTAAATAAACTTATGCTAATGAAAAATTTATTTTGTGGCTATACTTTGGCTCACCACAAGACACTTATCTGTCAAAGTGAAAACTGCATTTGTGTATGTGATTTGATAAATTTCCAGTTGGAATTGCACTTAAAATCTCCCACTGCATTATAAAGAAATCATGAGACTTACCCCACAGCATCTTTTGCAGGAGCTTAATTTCTGCCTGTATGGCTTCAGAATAAAGAGAAAAAGAAAAAAATATCCTAAACGGACTTGAAAGCAAAAAGACCTTAATTTTCTATTTGTACGTTCAAGAGTAAAAACATATCAGTCAAGGACAGAAATCTTGGGCAGAATGTGTCTTTATTCTGTAGGACACTTGTCTAGATAATAGGTTGACCACTCTTTTTACACCTGTTACTATCAGAAAAATAGGGGTGTTTTTCTAATGGTAGTGATTTTTTAAATCATGCATGATTTCTTGCCAGTGTGCCATAAGAGACCAGAAACAAGATGTTCAGCCAAGGTTGAAAGCTAATTTATGGACTCTGGGAAGGATATTTCATATAGGTTTTGCAATGGTAAACATTTCCTATAACCTCATTTTCTTGAAACACTATCAAAGACTAGCTATCAGAAAATGCAATTCATTTCAATCTGCCTACCATGTGGGAGGTACATCTAACAGAGGATATAAAAAATACAAGGCTGAAGGAAAGATAAAGTGAGAATGCAACAGGAGGAAGAGAAAACAGTGGGTGGGCCCTGGATATGAGGTACTCAAATTGGGAAGGGAAAAAAACCAGAATACAAGTTTTTATTTTGGGAGTAAAACTAGACCTAAAAGTCAAAAGTGATTTATAACCTAGTCATATGTTAATGGGATCTTCTGTAAACACTGAAATTTATCTAGAGTTGCTTCAAAGTCTCAAGTCCAAAGGCTGAGAAGGACTGCAACGCCTCCAAATTTTCTACTTATTCTTGGGGCTTAAGTTATAGAGCCAATATATGCTGCTGTCTAATTTTTAATTTCTAGTTTGCAGGAAGGAAGAGAGGAAGGAAAGGAGGGAGGGAGTGAGGAAGGGAGGGAAACTTTAGGAGACTAGAAGGCAAGGAGTCTAAGGACACTAGAGGCTGCTAAGTGAGATGCGATTATCTGCAGATAATCCAGGAAAGAACTCTGATATTGTGATATATGGTTAGCAATCTGAATGAAATATCAGAATAAATTGTGTCTCTTGGAAGAAAGTGCATCCTAGTCAAAGGAGGAAAGAGTCATGTGCTCTGAGACCCAGTTTGTCTGTCCTTGTGCTGTGTCCTTATTAAAGACTTGCACATGGCTTGTGAAAGCGAAGAATCAAGGGCACTGTAAACAACTTTTTGTCTGGGCAAATGGCAAAACATCTCCTTTTTTGGAGGTGAGGAAGACCAAGAAAGGAGCTACTTTATGAGTTACTGGGAATCCAAGCCAAGAAGTTGCTTTTGTGTATTTTGCATGTGAAATCTTGAATATTGCTTAGATATCCAATGGTCTTGTAGAAGTTCGGTATTAAGTTTTAGGTGGAAGTTTGACTGTTTCTTTAATTTTAGTCATTAGCAATACATGGGATATAAAATCATGAAGTACAAGAGGTTGTGTTTAGGGTGAATTGACTAAGGAGGAGACCCAAGACAGCCCTGATCTTCTCAGACATACAAAGTTGAGGACAGTGAAGTCAAGAAGATAAGAGGAGGGTTAGGAGAAAGTGAATCCTGGAGGACATGTGAAGAAAACATTTAACAAATAAAGTGTGATACACTGTCAAATGCTGCTTGATGCATAGAATGTGTGCATGCTGAGTCACTTCAGTTGTGTCCGACTGTTTGTGACCCTATGGACTGTAGCCCACTCAGCTCCTCTGTCCATGAGATTCTCCAGGCAAGAATACTGGAGTGGGTTTCCATGCTCTCCTCCAGGGAATCTTCTCAACCCTTTGATCTAACTGTGTCTCTTTTGTCTCCTTCACTGGCAGTCAGGTTCTTTATATCACTAGCATCACCTGGGAAGTCCAACATATAGAGCAGGGAGACCAAAAATTACCATTGCTTTTGGCAGTCAAAAATGGGTGACCTGGATGAGAGAAGTATCAGTTAGGGTAAATCCAAGGATAGTTGTAGAAAATAGTTGGTTAGAAAATAGAAATAGAGCAAATGAAGACAGAAAACATTGACAACTCTTACAAGACATGTTGCTGTATAAGGAATAGTGAAATTAAGCAAGACCCATAGAAGTTTTCTATGGTAGGATACTTATAACTATCCTACCAATATAAATATCCTTAATGGAAGGATATTTAAAATGCAGCTACTATATACTTGATTGATGATGGAAATGAACTAATTCATGGCAAAAAAAAAAAGTGAGTTAGAGTATCAAAACACTGGGTAAATACAATAAAATTGAATGTAGCACTCTGGACCCTGGGAGTTAGTGATCATGTATTTAAATTTAGATCAATTGACAAGGGTGTGAACATTTTTCAACCATGTTGTAGAGACAATATTGAAGAATGGTAGTAAATCATGGAATGTGAGATTTGTTTGCTTGCTGTCTTATTATAGACATAGATAAACAGCTTTGGTGAGAAAATGTCTAATAAAAACTCGGTTTTCATTGTTCACTAGAATTTCCTGGAGATTGTAAAATGCCAAGGATTCTCATGGGCAAAACCTGGAAAGACACTGTTGTGACAAAAAAAAAAAAAACAACTCTGCCTATAGACAAATTTATTCTTAATGCTGTGTACCTTTTATTCTTTACCTGTGTTTGCAAGAGTTGTTTTGTGTTGGGAGGAGAATGGTATTGACAGCAGATTGGGGCTATTTGGCTAATTAATTTTTAATAAAAATCTGCTCTCTGTGATTAAGGCTTAAACCAACACATTGTTTGACACATAGTAAAATTCTATATATAAAATTATATATGTATTCTGAGTGTGCTAAAATTTTGCTGGCAATGGTCTTAGTCTATACGACCTCAGAGGCTATGACTACAGCGAGAATGGTTTTCAAACATTTCAGTATTGTTGACTTATCTAGATTTTTATATTTCTCCAACATTCTTACTTTGGTATTAGAAGACTGGAATTCCAATAACTTTCCCAGAAATGATTTACAGAGCATACTTTTTGTCTCCCAGCTCAGATATTCCTTCTGGAGTTACTAACTCTGAAAGGCACCCCCACCACCGCCACCACTGTGAACTTTCAAGTTTGTATGTGGTGTATATTCCAATGTGTTTCACATTTTAGAAAAGAGGGGATTCTCTGTGACTAAGCATGACTAATACGGCAAATCTAGAAGTAAACAATTGTCTCTATTCAAGGCAGAGAATGAGCTACTTACACTTAAATGCAAAAAACATGCCATGGAGCCAAATGATGCAATTCTTTCTCCCAGTTCACAAGCCCCCAAGTGCCTACACACTTACCATCACCTCCTACTCTCCATCACGGCTGACCCTCTCCAGCATGCTTATCCATCTGGGGCTCCAGCTCACAGAGAACACCGCAGCCTGTTAACTTCAGGATGATGCTTTCGGAGGGAGTGTTTTCTTTTGTAATTCACTCATCATTTGCATTTTCCTCATGTCTGTATCCTTAAAATATGACAGACATTTGATTCTCATAATCCATGGGGTTAATAAAAATCCCTCGTTCTACAAAATATGAAGATTTATTCACAAATAACATCTAACCATTTTGAACAGTGTCTAGAAGTAGGAAGCAAGTTCAACAGGAACATTTGTTTACAAAAGGATATGACAAGAACCCTTCTACAAATTCTTGCTTCTTGTTGCCATCTTTTGCTTCATTCAAGTTTTGATTTTTGATGTGATATCACCCATCTCAATTAATCTTGAAGAATGGTTTCATTTTAAATTTTGAATCAATCATAAACATTCACAAATGTAAGCATAAAAAATTATGGAATGGTACACAGTGAAAAGTTTTCCTCATCTATGGATTGACTATTGATGTCCATCAAAATTCATGTTAATGTGGAGGTGCTTTGTTGTGGGATCTTTGGGAGGTGACTGGGTTTAGATGAGGTCATGGGAGTGAAGCCCCCAAGATAAGATTGGTGCCGTTATATATGGAAGAACAGATCAGAGTTCTCTCTCTTCTCTCTGCCATGTGAGTATATAAGAAGAGTACTTCCTGCAACCTGGAAGGGTGACCTCATCTGACACCAGATCTACAAGAGCCTTGATTTTGGACTGCCAGCCTTCAGAACTGTGAGAACAATGGGTATTTGTTGTTCAAGGCCCCCAGTCTGTGGAATTCTGTTACAACAGTCTAAACTGACTACCCTAAATGGCTTTCTACTCTTGATCCCTGCTGCTTGCTTAGCACCTTCACCCAACAGGTCAACCAATATTACTACTTATTTTTTTAAAAAATTTTGCCTGATTCTTGGTAATTTTTATATATTTTTTAAAATTAATTTTTTAATTGGGGGATAATTGCTTTACAATGTCATATTGGTTTCTATTGTAAAACAACATGAATCAGTTATAACTATATATATAACCCCTCCCTCCTGAGCCTCCTTCCCCTGCCATCCTAACCCTCTAGGTCATCACAGAGCACCAGACTGGGTTCCCTATGTTATATAGCAGCTTCCCATTAGCTATCTATTTCATATACAATAGGATAGAAGAGGGCATGGCAACCCACTCCACTGTTCTTACCTGGAGCATCCCATGGACAGAGGAGCTTGGCAGGCTACAGTCCATGTGGTTGTACACAGAGTCAAACACAACTGAAGGGACTTAGCATGCACAGTGCATATATATCAATGCTACTTTCTCAGTTCATCCCACCCACTCCTCCCTCACTGTGTCCACAAATCCATTCTCTATGTCTATGTCTCCATTTGTTCCCTGCCAATAGGTCCATCAGTATTATTTTTCTAGATTTCATATATATGTGTTTATATATGATATATATTTTTCTAATTCTGATTTGCTTCACTCTGGATAACAGGCTCTAGGTTCATCCACTTGACTAGAACTGACTCAAATTTGTTCTTTTTAATGGCTGAGTAATATTCCATTGTATATATGTATCACATCTTTATCCATTCATCTGTGGATGGAAATTAGGTAGATTCCATGTGCTTGCTATTGTAAATAGTGCTGCAATGAATATTGAGGCATGCATGTCTTCTTGAATTGTAGCTTTATCAGAGTATATGCACAGTAGTGGGATTGTTGGGTCATATGTTAGATTTATTCCTCATTTTTTAAGGAATCTTCATATTGTCTCTATAATGACTGTATCAGCTTATATTCACACCAACAGGGTAGGAGAGTTCCTTTTTCTCCACATCGTCTCCAGAATATACCGTTCATAGATTTTTTGATGCTGGTAATTCTGACTTGTGTGAGGTGATACCTCATTGTAGTTCTGATTTATATTTCTCAATAATGAGCCATGTTGAGGATCTTTTCATGTGTTTATTAGCCATCTGTATGTTTTATTTATGTTTCTTTCTGATTATTTTTTGTGTGTATGTGTGTTTGAGCCAGTACAGATTATATATTATGTTCCCCTCCCTTTTTTAGAAATGGTAACATTTGTGGTTGTCATTCAGTCACTCAGTCATGTCTGATTCTTTGTGACCCCATGGACTGCAGCATGCCAGGCTTCCCTGTCCTTCACTATGTCACAGAGTTTGCTCAAACTCATATCCATTGAGTCAGTGATGCCATCCAATCATCTCATCCTCTGTTGCCCCGTTCTCCTCCTGCCCTCAGTCTTTTCCAACTTCAGGGTCTTTTTCAATGGGCTGGCTCTTTGCATTAGGTGTGCAAAGGACTGGAACTTCAGCTTCAGCATCAGTCCTTCCAATGAATATTCAGGGTATTTTCTTTAGGATTGACTGCTTTGATCTCCATGCTGTCCAAGGGACACTCAAGGGTCTTCTCCAACACCGCAGTTCAAAAGCATCAATTCACATGCTTCTCATTATATACGAAATTGGAAGTTGCTCAGTTACGTCCAACTCTTTGGGATCCCATGGACTATACAGTCCATGGTATTCTCCAGGCCAGAATACTGGAGTGGGTAACCTTTCCCTTCTCCAGGGGATCTTCCCAACCCAGGGATCAAACCAGGGTCTCCTGCATTGCAGGCAGATACTTTACCATCTGGGCTACCAGGGAAGCCCCTCATTATATATTCTTAGGAATTTTATTTTTGTTGATTTGTTTTTTCGTTGCATTTTCTATAGGTTGTGTGTTTGATTACTATGTCTTTCTGTAAGTTAATATTATACTCAATCATGAATGACTGAATATCACAAGGATTTTTTAGCTGATTCTCATCTGAAAATAGTACTATCTTCTCAGTTTTCATTTTAAAGTTTTTATTTCTTTTCCTTGTCTAGTTGGGTAGGCTAACTTTGGTACCATAAACAATTAGTATCAATAATAATGTCTTTTTCACTGCTAATTATAGTAGTTATGAAGTGTTATTTCCTGTTTCTCACTGTAGGAAAGATGTTTCGTGTGTTTCACTATTAAGTATAGTATTAGTAAGAAAAGTTTTTATCACATTGAGAGTTTCCATAATCTTTTAAATTGAATATTTTAAAATTAAAAGTGAATGTCAAATTTTAAATTTCTCAGAATATACAAAGAGATTATATTTTTACTAAGTTATTAATAAATATATTTAATGTTCTCCTTACTTTTAAGGAGATGAGTTCTCCTTACTCATCTACCTGTCGTTTGGGAGAAACTGTTCTAAAAAGTTCTGCTTTATTTATAGATATTTTAAAATCCCTTACATTTTTCTTCTCTATATCAAAATAAGATAAAACATGTCTAAAGCATCATACTCTAATGGGTTGAAATATATGTATTCCTGAATATGTGTGTGTTCTTTTATTTATTTGTTTTCTTACTTTGCTTTGAATTCTGGTAGTACCTAGTCTAAAATTCTAAACAAACAGAAATGAGGAATTGCACTAGAGAAGCAGAAGAAATTCATGAATCAGAAGGAAGAAAACACTTTCCTATCAGTCTAGTTTCAGTGTGAGGGGTTAGGAAGTGGTAAGGGCAATAGAAGAGCACAGATACATTTGGAAGGAAAGGTTCAGTTTTACATTAATACCACCTGTGAGCCTTAGCTTTTCCTCTAGAACCATCATATTTACAAGCTATGAATAGCTTTTGGAGCCACACTATAGCAAACATGCACCACCATCAACATCATCAAAATGGTCTGTGGGGTATGTAACATATGCTCTCCCAGGAAAGACCAGAACTTAGAAAAGAAGACATACATCTTAGAGTAAACCTTGGAAGAGGAGTGGTGGTCAAAATACCATTAGGCAACAGAAATGTACAAGGTGCTCGGTGTTCTCTGAGAATGCCCACTGGACAGTACTTGGCTTTTCTACCTCTTACCTCCACATCCTCACCTCCATCTGCAAAAACTTTGTTGCTTCTCAGGATCTCACTACATACACTCACTGACTATAGCACCAACACCATCTTACTGGAGCACTCACTGACTAAAGTTGAATTGAACAAACCTTACCTGTAGATATCTAGGTTATTACTTTTTATTTTTTTAGTTACTAAGCCATGTCTGACTCTTTGTGACCCCAGGGACTATAGCCTGTCCAACTAGTCTGTCCATGTGATTTCTTAGGCAAGAATACTGGAGTGTGTTGCCATTTCCTTCTCCAGAAAATCTTCCTGACCCAGGGATGGAACCCACATCTCCTGCATCTCCTGCATTGTAGGCGGATTCTTTACTGCTGCACCACCAGGAAAGAGATGCCTTTTTGTTTGTTTCTTAATCAAGTTTGGCAGGAAACAAATGTTACATTTTAATATAAATCATCTGAGAATATTTAATAAAAGATCCACATATAAAGGCATAAATAGGACAGGATGAAACCACAAAGGATATTTCATCTCTGGGGTGCTGGTAATAGAGAAAATTCAACCTCAGGTACAAACCACAAGAATAAAGGATGGTCACTATAAATTGAAAAACAAAATCCAGTAGAAAAGAACAGTTGAAATAAAGAAACCCAAGCTGGTGAACAAAGTTAATCTATGTGGACTGGGAGCCATGGGAAGAGAAGACCAACCTCATTTAGTAACTTTGTAATTGCTGTTGCTCTTTAGTCACTAAGCCTTGTTCAACTCTTTTGTGACGCTGTGAATGATAGCCCACTAGGCTCCTTTGTCCATGGGATTTTGTAATAGGGGAGAGCAAATCTGATTGCATATTAGATCTATTTATTTTGCTTTAATGTTTGTATTCTATTGCTTATGCTACAAGTTAAGAATGTTGCTTATACCCTAAAATATACAGAATTCCTATTCACAAGGCTCTGGCCTTTAAAGGTACAACACTTTTCATTCATGTAGTGATAAAATGTTGCAGATCAGAGAATAATATTTGTCTGGTTCCAGATTTACAGGGACATCCTGACCTGACCTGACCTACACAGACAGCTACAAGAACAAAGGATTCTGCATGAAGACTTTAGTAACAATGAGCCACGCCCCTCTCCCTTTAGTGTAAAAGAAGCCTGAATTCTAACTCAGATAAGATGGTCCTTTGGGACATGATTTTACCATTTTCTCAGTCTGCTGACTTTCTGAATAAAGTCACTATTCCTTGCCCTAAGGACTGGTCTCTCAATTTATTGGTCTGTCATGTGGTGAGCAATATGAGCTTGGATTCAATAACAATGTCATTCTTATTCTGGACCACTTTATTGACTAAACCCAACTGGAAGTGAGAAATCAAGGGAGCACCTTGTTAAGTCCACAGGTCAACCTCCAAAGCAGAAAGGGGAATGAACCAGGGAAAAATAGATCTAAAGGTGTTCACAGAATATATCCTGCACATCCGGTGTCCCCCAACTGTGTTCTCAGCCTAGGAAAATGAGGGCTAGGCACATAACAAGGATAATAAATACAATAGGTGAGAAAAAAGACCTCCTGACAACAATCCGCTGCAGCACAGATGTTTTTTTCTTCAGAAAGACAAACACAGTAATTTCAAAGTCCTATGTTATATGTAATCTTACATAGCATTTGTGAAACAAAATGAAGCATACTGTTTAGAAGAATGCATTTTCTTTAGTTATTTTCAAATATGAACATTGCTTTCTAATGCCTTCATATTTTAAAAAGGGTTGTGGATTGCTTATGATAATGTGGTTTAAGATGTTCGAGGAAATATAAATGAAATATTCAGAAACTGGTCTTTGAAAGGTTTCACCGCAGGGCTTTTTCTTTAAAAGTTTTTTTTTTTTGTTGTTGTTGTTGCTTTTAAAATCTCTGGTTTATCTCATACCTCAGTTAGCCTGAAGCATACAACCACAAACAGAAAAATTAACTTCCTTTAGGTCATCCCCAATGCTGCTTCTGCATACATCATGCAGCCAAAACATGTAACTGAAAATAAACTTTGCAAACTGTTGTCCTTAGCATTTTCTTATACCTGGTACAAGACAAAATTCCTCTAATTGGTAACAAAAATAATTTGCCTTTTCAAGCAAACAGATAAGCTAATGATATATTTAGTTATCCTTTTGAATACTGTGTTATACAAAAAGGAGTCACATTTCTTCTTTGAAGTTTGTCTCTAGTCCCAAGAAAATGTTATGTAAATGGAACCAATTTTAAATGTCAGCCAAGTACTCTTTGCAGTATGCAAATGTGCTTCCTGGAGAAAAAAAAAAAAAACAAAACAAGTATCTTCATAATAAGACGCTGAAATTGCTTGAAAACGGAAAATAATAGCTTAAATATATTTGTGAACAATTTGCAAAATTAGTAGACAGGTGAGAAAGACTATAGAGAACCATGAAAGAAAGTCCCTTGTTCCTTGGGAACCAAGAGAGTTGTGTATAAGGTGTCCATTGGCTGTGTTTCTTCACTGGACTTGAATCTATCAAGTGAGTCTGTTCAGCATCTCCATGGGAAAATTATGTAAGACAAATTTTCAAAGAGGTAAAATAATCTCATTCATATGTAAATTGACAACCTGTCAAAGATTTTTATTTAACTCACTGATAATGAGCAATTCATTCAGATGTAAAAGCCAGTTTAAGTGAGAATTAGAGCTATAAAAGATTATATTTTCTACCAGACATGTTTCATTTGCATTGCCATGAGCAGGCATCATTTGCCTTGCCTATGGGCAGGTAACATTTGCATTGTAATTAGTTTTCTACAACAATTCCATCTCTTCAAAATCATTAAATAGCTTGGTCATAGAAAGACATTCAAAAGTATGCAGCCCTAAAGGATCAGCCAGTTCTGGTGGGTTCACTAGGCTCTGAAAACAACATTCCTTGAAAGGACACACAGTTTTGTTTTGTTTTGTTTTTTTCGCACATTTCCAAGTCTTGAACGATTTTTCCTGAAAAGGAATTGTGATGAGTCGAAACAACAGACACTCAGTTGCTAAATAAAAAACTTACATTCTTTAGAATAAAAATGTTTCCCCATATTCTGGTGTCATTAAAATATTCAAAGTTTTTTTATCTTTACCTTTTCAAAACCCATTGACTTTGTCCCTCATAGCTCCTTGCAATATTGATCTTCAAAGATATGCAAATAGAAAGTTCTCTGTTCTCTGTACTGTACTCATCCTAGTGTTTGCTGGCAGCAGCCAAGAGCAAGGAGGTGCCTCACATTAGAGTGTGGCTGGGGTTCTGCGGCTCACAGGTCAGTTACCTAATCAATATCTGGTCTCCTCTTTTTCAACATGTGAACTTCTACATCATTCCAAGTGAGAATCTGCTGAGTAAATAACTACCTTCTTTATTCAGATCAGGAAAGCTAAAACAATGGAAAATAAAGGCAACTGCCTATGAGCTCCAGAAAATTTCATAAACGTTGGATTGATGAGAACTGGAAAACATCTCTACCAATAATGTTCCTTCTTCCTGTTCATTGTGTGGACCTGACAGTTGGATCGGAAAAGATGATGGAGCTATTGACATTAGTAAAATGGCATAACAGTCATGCCATCTTGAAACCAACTACCTCTGAATTTCATGAGAGAAGAATAAATCTTTGTATTATTTGCGTGTGTGCTTAATCACTCAGTCTTGTCCGACTTTTTGCAGCCCCATGGACTAAAGCCTACCAGGCCCCTTCATCCATGGAGATTTTCCAGGCAAGAATATTGGAGTGGGTTGCCATGCCCTTCTCTAGGGGATCTTCCCAACCCAGGATCGAACCCAGGTCTCCCACATTGCAGGCAGATTCGTTAAAGTCTGAACCACCAGGGAAGCTCCTAATATTATTTAAGACAGTGTTATTTTGGCCTTATGTTAGTAACAGCTAGAAGTAATTATAAACTGATCCATGCCCACATTTCTTTAAGCTACTCTGAGTCATCCACATTGAGTCATTTTATCATCACTATCAACCACTTTTTAGAACAGAAATTCCATCATATTCTAATGTGCAAAATATTGGATGTAGAAACTAAACAGATGGGTAGGGGAAATGACAGATATTTGGAACTTTTCCTGAATATAACTTGGCTATGTTACATTTGTAAATAAGTTTTCTCACTCTCACAGGCAACTTGGCCAGTTTTCCTATTGTTATTGATTCAATCCATGGTCTAAAGTGAAATTCTAGGCTCTACAGAGATATCATGTGAAATGTTAACCAACAATTTCTAATAAGCTCCTTTCTATAGGATCCTCAGCATGATTTATTTTTTCCCCATTCTCCTCTTTTTAAATTTTTAACTCCAGAAAATTTCAGGCATAAAGAAAGTGGTATAAAGAACCATCATATAAGTGTTAGGTAGTTAGAATAAGAGAAAGGAGTCCAAGATGGCAGTGGCTAAAAGACAAAGAAAGGGAAAATCCCACGAAATTGGAACAAAAGAAAATCTGCAGACCAGGGTTAAAACCTCAGGTGAAACAAACAGCCTTCCACGCTAGCCTAGTTTGCATAAGGCAGGCTCAGGTGGGAGGAGACAAAACTTATAAAAAGAGGAAGCCAAGAGGATTGTTGCCTCTCCTTTGGGGTTGGCCCACCCTTACACCTCGAGGGTGTACTATCCTTTGTTTGCCAAATAAAAATCTGAGCTGTAACCAAGCTGTAACACTCATCTGCCATTTCAAATCTTTGCTGTGGTGAGACAGAACAGAGGAAATTACACAATCTCCTGAAATAAGTATCCCTCTCAGCAAGTATTGTAAGATTTCCTGTTGGCTCAGATGGTAAGGAATCCGCCTGCAGTGCAGGAGACCCAGGATTGATCGCTGGGTTGGGAAGATCCCCTAGATTAGGATTTGGCAACTCACGCCAATATTCTTACCTTGGGAATCCTGTGGACAGAGGAGTCCATGGGGTCACAGAGTCAGACAGGACTGAGCTACTAACACACACATACAACATGTATCAATATTGCTTCTATACATTTCACCACTTCATCACTTCTCAGAGTCACTTTGAAGCAAATTTCAGTTATCACTTTATTTCATCCATACATATTTTATCATAAATCTCTGAAATACAAAAATTCTTTCTCTCTTTTTTAAACTTAGCCAGTTTCATGCTTCCACTTGACATTTAAGCAATGCTTCTTTAATATTCTTTTGCTATTTTTCCTTAATTTTTTTAAAGTGAATAGTCAGAGCACAGAGGGTATGCAGACAGGGAAAATATTGTTTATGATACTATATGGATGGATACACATTATTATACATTTGTTCAAATTGCAAAAATATGCAACACCAAGAATGAACCCTAATGTAAACTGTGGATTTTAGGTGATAAAGATGTGTCAGTGTAGGTTTATCAGTTGTAACAAATGTACTACTTCTATGGGGGATGTTGATAACAGGAGTGCCTATGCATGTATAGTGGCAGCAGATATGTGGACAATTACTGTGCTTTCCTCTCCTTTTTGCTGTGAATCTTTATTAAAAAAAAATAAAGAAGTGTTAAAAATAGTAGTAACTACAATGGAATGAAACAGTTTAAGTTAAAATCTCTGGATTGCTAATGACAAAACAACACAAGCCAAAATAAATCAAAACCCATTGGTTATTTCTGGAGACTCTTAGTCAATGGTTTTTAAACTATCAGCCATGAGTCTTGCCTGCCATAATACCTGGTTTTATTAATAAGATTTTATTGAGACATAGCATACCTGTTTGTTGACATATTGTCTATGACTTCACTCTGTCTAAAAGAGAAGAGTTGAATAGTAGTGATTCAGAATGTATGGATTGCACAGCCTAAAATGTTTACTCTCTGGCCCTTTGTGAGAAAAGTTTTCTCATTATTTTCCTAAGCAGTCAAGTCATTCATTCCTTTGAAAACTAACAACTAAGGGGGAAAAGTGAGCACTTATTCTGCCTTTCCTTCATGAATATCATCTCAAATTTACTCAGTACTGATGAAAGGATGTTTTCTTTATAGATGGTTTCTAGTTTATGAAAGAAAATTAAAACGTCTCCATTTTTCCACTTCTAATGAAATAATAGATCAAATGATATAAACATATCAGGGCTGAGACCATAAAGAGACAACTACTCATTACATGCTTTCTTATAGAATTTAAAGTACCATCTATTATGTAGACTTATGAAGAAATCAAACCTATATTTGATCAAATCTCTAGACATGAAAACCAAGAAAAACTTATTGAAGAAGAATATGAAGCCACATCAAGTGGATTCAATCAGCAACATCCAGACCATGGGAAGTGCTACAGGAAAAACAGCCTATTATATATACATGTATGTTTATTTTACATATGTATGTAACATATGTTATATAATTGCACTCTTATATTTCATGTATCACTTTTTAAATAATAAATCACCATAATTTTGCTAATAGTCATAGGATGTTCTTAATATGTCAGATGTCTTTTTTAGTGATATCATTGGAAAGCACATTTGACATATTAAAAACAGTCAATATATATTAGAAAAATTATTATGTTGTATTAAGTTAAAGAAAAAGATATATAGGATGTGAAAGTGAGTTGATTCTTTTATGATTATAAATTAATGAAATAAAATGAAAATTTCCTTCTATGTATTAGATTCAATTTTTAAAATATGTGGTCAGATTTCTCCAGTAACACTAATTACTTATATGCTTTAAAGTATTTGAATTATTTATTGTTGAGAGAGCATAAATTTTCAGTCTGACATCTAATTAACATATTTTGTGCAAATTAAATCGATAGCTGATGTTTCGAAGAGCTAGGGCATTTAACATACTAGGCATAAGCATGATAGACTTGTAGCAATATAATCTTTTCACATATAAGTAAGCTATTGGAGTTTGAGACAATGTTTTATGGTTATATTGCAGAAATAATAATATCAACAAACATTCTAATGGCCATTTCTCTAACCCCTTTTGTGATATACTAGGTGCAATAAGCTAAATCTCACTTGTTCTCTGATATTTTAGAAACTATCAACTGAAACTACTATCAATTTTACATGTATTCTGGGAGATATAACACATGTCCTCTGTTACAGATACATGCTTTCCCCCATCACTATTCAACACCAGTCCCAGCATATATGGTTGTTTTAGAAACATCATTAGAACCATAATGCACAAACTAGTTTGAAGATATCCAGTTTAGGAATAGAAAGTTGACTACTGTAGAAATAAACATTGCTCTCCTGGAAGTTTAGATTGAGATCACAAAAAGCTGAGCTAATAAACTGGATCAAAACTGCAAATAAACTCTGGACTAAGTGTTTATGAATAAGCTTAGGAATCTAATTCAAGATGTTTAGGGAGAAGACATGGCTCTTGTTACTAACATTTATTACATTCTTACCATGTACCTACAGTGCATTTTGTTGACTTATTCAACACTCAGTCTGAATATAGCCTGCTCATCTCTCTTTCTCTCCCGTAGAAGCTATAAAACTAAAACATTTATTATTCAGCCTCTCTGCAGCTAGGCTACACATTTAAATATGTTCTCACTGATGAGATATAAACTTTATTCTTCTCTAGAGGACCTCCTTTTGCTTCTTGGCCAACTCTCTTCTTTCTGAGTGCAAAGTCATATATGTAGGCATGCATATTAGTTGGCAATGCTCATCCTGCACTGATGATAATAGAAAGAAGTCACGTGCAAAGAATGGTCCAACAGACATGTATATTGGATCTTTTATAGCACCATTATCCACCTCGAATGACTTACTGAGCAAAATCAGTCAAGTTCTCTGTTATCGTCAGTCTTAATTTACAGTCAGCCCCCTACATATGAACAGGTTCCATTCTGAGAGAGCTTTCGTAAGTCTACTTTGTTTGTAACTCCGACAGAGTTAGCCTAGACATGCAGCTAACACAAGAGGGTATGTCATAGTGTACTGTAATAGGTTGATAATACTTTTCACACAAATAATACATAAAAAGCAAACACACGCAAAAAATAGCACTGCAGAGTTAAGTACACAGAAGCACAACTCCTTGTAGAGAAAGCACGCATGTGACAATGTAGACAAGACACATGAACTAACTTATGTGACTGGATAGGTGAACATGTATTACAATCTTTGATAATTCTCAACTTGAAGGTTCATATATAGGAAAATTACTGTATATGGATCTCAGTGCTTTACTTGTGTGCATTTAACTTAATTGTCTCAACCACCATAACTTGTTAGGAGTTGCTGTTTTCTGTATTTCGTAGGTAAAGAAACATGCATGGAATAGTTAAATCACTGTATTAAACTCACAGTTGTAGTATGTAAATGGCCAAGAATTGGAACCTATACAATCTGATTCTAGAGCCTTCAGTCTAACCATTACATTGGGCTTCCACTTACTATGAAAATTCAGGAGATGGAGGAGCCAAGATGGCGGAGGAGTAGGACGGGGAGACCACTTTCTCTCCTACAAATTCATCAAAAGAATAACTGAACGCAGAGCAAACTTCGCAAAACAACTTCTGATCGCTAGCTGAGGTCATCAGGCGCCCAGAAAAGCAGCCCATTGTCTTCGAAAGGAGGGCTGTATAGTTGGAGAAGTCCCGAGACTACAGGAAGAATAAAACTGAAATCCAGAGGCAGGAGACTTAAGCCCAAAACCTGAGAATACCAGAAAACTCCTGACTACATGGAACTTTAAGCAATAAGTGACTGTCCAAAAGCCTTCATACCTACACTGAAACCAACCACCACCCAAGAGCCAATAAGTTTTAGAGCAAGACATACCACGCAAATTCTCCAGCAACGCAGGAACATAGCCCTGAACATCAACATACAGGCTGCCCAAGGTGACACCTAACACAAAGACCCATCTCAAAACTCATCACTGGGCACTCCATTGCTCTCCAAAGAGAAGAAATCAAGTTCCACGCACCAGAACACTGACGCACGCTTCCCTAACCAGGAAATCTTGACAAGCCAATTGTCTAACCCCACCCACTGGGTTAATCCTCCACAACAAAAAGGAACCACAGACCTCCAGAATACAGAAAGCCCACTCCAGATACAGCAATCTAAACAAGATGAAAAGGCAAAGAAATACCCAACAGGTAAAGGAACATGAAAAATGCCCACCAAGTCAAACAAAAGAGGAGGAGATAGGGAATCTACCTGAAAAAGAATTTAGAATAATGATAATAAAAATGATCCAAAATCTTGAAAACAAAATGGAGTTACAGATAAATAGCCTGGAAACAAAGATTGAAAAGATTCAAGAACTGTTTAATAAAGACCTAGAAGAAATAAAAAAGAGTCAATTAAAAATGAATAATGCAATGAATGAGATCAAAAACACTTTGGAGGGAACCAAGAGTAGAATAACGGAGGCAGAAGATAGGATAAGTGAGGTAGAAGATAAAATGGTGGAAATAAATGAAGCAGAGAGGAAAAAAGAAAAAAGGATCAAAAGAAATGAGGACAACCTCAGGGACCTCTGGGACACTGTGAAACGCCCCAACATTCGAATCATAGGAGTTCCAGAAGAAGAAGACAAAAAGAAAGGCCATGAGAAAATACTCGAGGAGATAATAGCTGAAAACTTCCCTAAAATGGGGAAGGAAATAGCCACCCAAGTCCAAGAAACCCAGAGAGTCCCAAACAGGATAAACCCAAGGCGAAACACCCCAAGACACATATTAATCAAACTAACAAAGATCAAACACAAAGAACAAATATTAAAAGCAGCAAGGGAAAAACAACAAATAACACACAAAGGGATTCCCATAAGGATAACAGCTGATCTATCAATAGAAACCCTCCAGGCCAGAAGGGAATGGCAGGACGTCCTGAAAGTAATGAAAGAGAATAACCTACAACCTAGATTACTGTACCCAGCAAGGATCTCATTCAGATATGAAGGAGAATTCAAAAGCTTTACAGATAAGCAAAAGCTGAGAGAATTCAGCACCACCAAACCAGCTCTTCAACAAATGCTAAAGGATCTTCTCTAGACAGGAAATGCAGAAAGGTTGTATAAACGTGAACCCAAAACAACAAAGTAAATGGCAACGGGACCACACCTATCAATAATTACCCTAAATGTAAATGGGTTGAATGCCCCAACCAAAAGACAAAGATTGGCTGAATGGATACAAAAACAAGACCCCTATATATGCTGTCTACAAGAGACCCACCTCAAAACAAGAGACACATACAGACTAAAAGTGAAGGGCTGGAAAAAAATATTTCATGCAAACGGAGACCAAAAGAAAGCAGGAGTCGCAATACTCATATCAGATAAAATAGACTTTCAAATAAAGGATGTGAAAAGAGACAAAGAAGGACACAACATAATGATCAAAGGATCAATCCAAGAAGAAGATATAACAATTATAAATATATATGCACCCAACATAGGAGCACCGCAATATGTGCGGCAAACACTAACGAGTATGAAAGAGGAAATTAATAGTAACACAATAATAGTGGGAGACTTTAATACCCCACTCACAACTATGGATAGATCAACTAAACAGAAAATTAACAAGGAAACACAAACCTTAAATGACACAATGGACCAGCTAGAGCTAATTGATATCTATAGGACATTTCACCCCAAAACAATCAACTTCACCTTTTTCTCAAGTGCACACGGAACATTCTCCAGAATAGATCACATCCTGGGCCATAAATCTGGTCTTGGAAAATTCAAAAAAATTGAAATCATTCCAGTCATCTTTGCTGACCACAGTGCAGTAAGATTAGATCTCAATTACAGGAAAAAAATTGTTAAAACTTCAAACATATGGAGGCTAAATAACACGCTTCTGAATAACCAACAGATCATAGAAGAAATCAAAATATGTATAGAAATGAATGAAAATGAACACACAACAACCCAAAACCTATGGGACACTGTAAAAGCAGTGCTAAGGGGAAGGTTCATAGCATTACAGGCTTACATCAAGAAACAAGAAAAAAACCAAATAAATAACCTAACTCTACACCTAAAGCAATTAGAGAAGGAAGAAATGAAGAACCCCAGAGTTAGCAGAAGGAAAGAAATCTTAAAAATCAGGGCAGAAATAAATGCAAAAGAAACTAAAGAGACCATAGCAAAAATCAACAAAGCTAAAAGCTGGTTTTTTGAAAAAATAAACAAAATTGACAAACCATTAGCAAGACTCATTAAGAAACAAAGAGAGAAAAACCAAATTAACAAAATTAGAAATGAAAATGGAGAGATCACAACAGACAACACTGAAATACAAAGGATCATAAGAGATTACTACCAGCAGCTCTATGCCAATAAAATGGACAACTTGGATGAAATGGACAAATTCTTAAAAAAGTATAACTTTCCAAAACTGAACCAGGAAGAAATAGAAGATCTTAACAGACCCATCACAAGCAAGGAAATCGAAACTGTAATCAAAAATCTTCCAGCAAACAAAAGCCCAGGACCAGATGGCTTCACAGCTGAATTCTACCAAAAATTTAGAGAAGAGCTAACACCTATCTTACTCAAACTCTTCCAGAAAATTGCAGATGAAGGTAAGCTTCCAAACTCATTCTATGAGGCCACTATCACCCTAATTCCAAAACCAGACAAAGATGCCACAAAAAAAGAAAACTACAGGCCAATTTCACTGATGAACATAGATGCAAAAATCCTTAACAAAATTCTAGCAAACAGAATCCAACAACATATTAAAAAAATCATACACCATGACCAAGTGGGCTTTATCCCAGGAATGCAAGGATTCTTCAATATCCGCAAATCAATCAATGTAATACACCACATTAATAAATTGAAAGATAAAAACCATATGATTATCTCAATAGATGCAGAGAAAGCCTTTGACAAAATTCAACACTCATTTATGATTAAAACTCTCCAAAAAGCAGGACTAGAAGGAACATACCTCAACATAATAAAAGCTATATATGACAAACCCACAGCAAGCATCACCCTCAATGGTGAAAAATTGAAGGCATTTCCCCTGAAATCAGGAACAAGACAAGGGTGCCCACTCTCACCACTACTGTTCAACATAGTGTTGGAAGTTCTGGCCACAGCAATCAGAGCAGAAAAAGAAGTAAAAGGAATCCAGATAGGAAAAGAAGAAGTAAAACTCTCACTGTTTGCAGATGACATGATCCTCTACATAGAAAACCCTAAAGACTCTACCAGAAAATTACTAGAGCTAATCAATGAATATAGTAAAGTTGCAGGATATAAAATTAACACACAGAAATCCCTTGCATTCCTATATACTAACAATGAAAAAACAGAACGAGAAATTAAGGAAACAATACCATTCACCATTGCAACAAAAAGAATAAAATACTTAGGAGTATATCTACCTAAAGAAACAAAAGACCTATACATAGAAAACTATAAAACATTGATGAAAGAAATCAAAGAGGACACAAACAGATGGAGAAACATACCATGCTCATGGATTGGAAGAATCAATATTGTCAAAATGGCTATTCTACCCAAAGCCGTCTATAGATTCAATGCAATCCCTATCAAGCTACCAACGGTATTTTTCACAGAACTAGACCAAAGAATTTCACAATTTGTATGGAAACACAAAAAACCTCGAATAGCCAAAGTAATCTTGAGAAAGAAGAATGGAACTGGAGGAATCAACCTGCCTGACTTCAGACTCTACTACAAAGCCACAGTCATCAAGACAGTATGGTACTGGCACAAAGACAGAAATATAGATCAATGGAACAGAATAGAAAGCCCAGAGATAAATCCACGAACCTATGGACACCTTATCTTTGACAAAGGAGGCAAGGATATACAATAGAAAAAAGACAACCTCTTTAACAAGTGGTGCTGGGAAAACTGGTCAACCACTTGTAAAAGAATGAAACTAGAACACTTTCTAACACCATACACAAAAATAAACTCAAAATGGATTAAAGATCTAAATGTAAGACCAGAAACTATAAAACTCCTAGAGGAGAACATAGGCAAAACACTCTCCAACATAAATCACAGCAAGATCCTCTATGACCCACCTCCCAGAATATTGGAAATAAAAGCAAAACTAAACAAATGGGACCTAATGAAACTTAAAAGCTTTTGCACTACAAAGGAAACTATAAGTAAGGTGAAAAGACAGCCCTCAGATTGGGAGAAAATAATAGCAAATGAAGAAACAGACAAAGGATTAATCTCAAAAATATACAAGCAACTCCTGCAGCTCAATTCCAGAAAAATTAATGACCCAATCAAAAAATGGGCCAAAGAACTAAACAGACATTTCTCCAAAGAAGACATACAGATGGCTAACAAACACATGAAAAGATGCTCAACATCACTCATTATTAGAGAAATGCAAATCAAAACCACAATGAGGTACCATTACACACCAGTCAGAATGGCTGCTATCCAAAAGTCTACAAGCAATAAATGCTGGCGAGGGTGTGGAGAAAAGGGAACCCTCTTACACTGTTGGTGGGAATGCAAACTAGTACAGCCGCTATGGAAAACAGTGTGGAGATTTCTTAAAAAACTGGAAATAGAACTGCCATATGACCCAGCAATCCCACTTCTGGGCATACACACTGAGGAAACCAGATCTGAAAGAGACACATGCACCCCAATGTTCATCGCAGCACTGTTTATAATAGCCAGGACATGGAAGCAACCTAGATGCCCATCAGCAGATGAATGGATAAGGAAGCTGTGGTACATATACACCATGGAATATTACTCAGCCATTAAAAAGAATTCATTTGAACCAGTTCTAATGAGATGGATGAAGCTGGAGCCCATTATACAGAGTGAAGTAAGCCAGAAAGATAAAGAACATTACAGCATACTAACACATATATATGGAATTTAGAAAGGTGATAACGATAACCCTATATGCAAAACAGAAAAAGAGACAGAAATACAGAACAGACTTTTGAACTCTGTGGGAGAATGTGAGGGTGGGATATTTCAAAAGAACAGCATGTATACTATCTATGGTGAAACAGATCACCAGCCCAGGTGGGATGCATGAGACAAGTGCTCCGGCCTGGTGCACTGGGAAGAGCCAGAGGAATCGGGTGGAGAGGGAGGTGGGAGGGGGGATCGGGATTGGGAATACATGTAAATCCATGGCTGATTCATATCAATGTATAACAAAACCCACTGGAAAAAAAAATAATAATAAAAAAAAATAAAAAAAAAGCAAGAGAAGGATGATATACAAAAAAAAAAAAAAAAAGAAAATTCAGGAGAAATGGAGAAACAAGGACATATCCAGGATCTTCTTTGAGACAAAATGGGGTACACTTAATTCCACATTTCATGAAACCCATTGGAGTTTGCTTCTTTTGGATGTATGGAATCTATGAGAGAAATACATTAATTTGTGAAATACATTTTCTTCATTTGAAAATGAAAGATATGACTATAGATCAATCAGTATTGTAAATGAGATAACATGGGTATGGTGGTTAAACTAGCATATGTCAAAAGCAATGTGGTCCCAACGGAATTTCATCCAATTCTCAGGGAATTAAAAATTTTAAGGAAGAATTAAAATATATTATATTTCATCCATTAAATATTTACTAGTCTCACAGTTACAGGTATCAAAGATTCTGGTATCACTACTGGATTGCTGCTAGCTGTATTAAGATACTTTGAATCCTTGGTTTATCCTTCACATTGAAATTTAAAAGAAAAGATCTATATTTTCAGCCTTGAGTTAGTGTTTCTCAACTTAAAGTCCCAAAGAATATAATCCTAGAGAAAGGAATTTGGTTTTTTAAATTGTCCTTGTGCCAGTTCAGGGCATGATGACGCAAATTAAGTTGTGTTTAGATAGATAGACAGGCAGTTAATAAGAAATATTTCAGAGCCATTGGCATTATCCACTGGGGCAAGCATTGAAGATCTGCTCACTTTGTGTGGGCTGGTTGCGAGCAGTACACAGTCAGTGGTGCATGTGCTTTTTTCTTTTTTTTTTTTTTTGCATGTGCTTTTTTCTTCCTTTGAGTGGTAGCCTACCATTTTGGAATCTCTTCAACATGTGGTAGGGCTTGATCAATTTACCAATTTTTGGCACTCCTATAAACATGTACAAGTAAGTCTGTGAGTTAGGTTCTTGAATAAACTCTAATGAAATTTACAGCTTACCCTCTTGCCTCAAATTTATGGAAAATTAGAATTATATTAATTACAAATTAATTAACATAATTGCTACATTTAACTTTGTTGTTGCTGTTTAATTGCTAAGTCCTGTCCATCTGCCAAGACATTGGCAGTTGAATTCTAAATATGAGGCTTCCTTGGTGGCTGAGCAATAAAGCATCTGCCTACTAATGCCCGCCAATGTAAGGGATGTGGGTTCAGTCCCTGCCTCGGGAAGATCTCCTGGAGAAGGAAATAGCAACCCAGCCCAGTAATCTTGCCTGGGGAATCCCAAGGACAGAGGAGCCTGGCATGCTACAGTCCACAGGGTCATAAAAGAGTCGGATACAACCTAGCAACTAAACAACAACAAATATTTTATTATATTAATTAATGTAGTCATAATATCAATTATAGAATACTCACCACTGACTAAAGATGCACATTCTACAAAGAAATCTTCAAAAGACAGAGTCTCATGTTGAGTTTCTGGGCTAATACAGAACCATATCAAATCAAGTGTAATCTTAAATGAAAGGCCTATGTATAAGTTATGATTCCTTGATTTAGATGGTTTATAGTTGCTTGCATGTGATGATCTTAAGAGCAAAATGTAATATAATATACTAAACAAATCATCCTCACATTAAAGTAAAATGCTCAATAAAGTAATTCAATAATACCATGTTAAGGCCCTTAATGGCTTATATAATTCTTAGTAATATGCTCACCAGGTAATAGCAAAGCCATAAAAGTAGTGGTCATTTGCAAATGTGATTTTCCAGGGGAATCAACAAAAAAGGCTGATTTAACAAACAGATATTCAAAGCTCTGATATCTTTTATGTTAATAACTCCAGTGGCTAAGCTTGATTTGCAAGTAAATTCTTCTCACACATAGTTGCCTGCTCCTTTTCCCTATAGGCTAGTCTTACAAGCATTTTTACCTGGAAAGAAACTAAGGTAGCACATCACTTTTAGAGTCTCAATTGCTTATGATCATATTATTAAAAAATCCAAGATGACTAATTCTAGAGTCAATAATCAAACGCTACAAAACTTACAGACAGCTAATACACAGGCTCAGTTACTTTATGACTCCTCTATATGAAGAAATACTGCACATGTATAGCAACCATCCATGGGTTGGAAGTTTTTGCTATATGATAATTTCCTCCGATGACATCTTACATGGAGACTGTTAAAGAAAACCAAAGCCTAAAACCAGTTAAAGTGGTAAGAATAGATTTTGTAAGGGAACCATTTTAAAAGAGGAAAGGACACATCATTTTAGAACTGGGCTCAATTCTGAATACAGGCTGGGTAGTGGGAATTTATAGGGAAGGAGCAGGGTGGGGTTAAGTAAATGAGAAGTCACTAAGAGGAAGCATCAGGGGTGAGGGGCCATCTGGCTAAACTGAACTAAGGGGACTGAAGGTGACCAGGGTGATCAGATATCAAGGGTGGGGATTCTCACTTAATGACTTGGCAGGATTTTTGCTGAAAGTGAGTGAAGCGAAGACAAGCACAGAAGTTCAAGGTCAAGGTCTTGTTGGAAATGGGGTTCAGAGAAGGCTAACTGATGTTTGATCAAGAGAAGAATCTTTGTCAAAATCCAGTATTTAAAATATATTTTTAAAAGTATAGCTCTATGAGCTAGGATGCAGGGAGATGTGTTTCACCACACATTACAGCTCCCCTTCCTCCTTGGTAATTACTGAGATCCATCTGTAGAAATTCCAGAGATTCATCTTTGTGAGAAACTTTGATAAATTGATAATGCTGATTTTGGAGTTAGTTGGACCTCATTTCAATTTCCTTCTTCAGATCTTACTGAGTATTGACAAAATTACTGAGGCTCCCTCCAGAAACCTCAATTTCTTCATATAAAATGTGGATAATACAAAATGTGAATAACTCAACTTACTGCATAGGACTTATAAGTTAATCAATTTCTCACAGTATCTATTACTTACTATGGTAATTTCAATTAGTGAATTTCAATTGACACAATGATTTTAAATATTAGAGAAGAAATTTGTACTGAAAGTAGAAGCAAACATCTTATAGTATGAAGTGATTATTTCAAATGGTTTTTCCCTATAACTCTGAATGCATTATATTTTTAAAAATTGAGGAATGAGGTGAAATGAGGGATAGAGTTAGTGTTTGACTGTAAATTAATAAAATATAGTGGATGAAAAAAAGAGGCAAAGTGAAAGCAATGCCAGTAGATGAGGACCTTGTACCATAGCAGGATTCCTTGTATGTTTATTTTAAACTATTTCCCTTATATTAATCTGAAATTGAAATCACTAGGTGGTGTTTCAGGGACCTCTGAGGTCTCTGAGAGATCTGGTTCTTTACTTGACAGTGCAGATGGAATTCGTCAAGAGGCAAAGTGATAGGTAAGAACTGATTTATTATAATAGGATGCTTTTGAGGCTTACATGTAGGTTGGTAAAATGGTGTCACACCCCAAGTACTTAGTGGGCTACAGTTTTATATCAAAGAAAAAATGGGGAGAGAGAAAGGATCTCTTTTTTCCTCATTCATGGGTAGACATCAGGCTTCCATCATCAGCTCCTCCTCCAGGTTGGATAGGTGAGTTTTCATGCCCCTACATGGTCCAGTCAGGACTATAATGTGCTATGGACAAGTTATTTCAGGTCTCAGTACAATAATGGTATTTACTTTGAGATGCCACCTTTCCATAAATTAATTGTTTTTTATGTGTGCAGAGAGCATGTCCCAAGGATCATAAGTAGGATGTGGGTCTTGTGTCATTATTTTACTGTTTGGGGTTATGTCTCATGCTTCTGCTGCATGGTTTTAATGCTAAGCAAGCATGCTTGGTTTTGTGGATAGGCAAAGCTGCTCTCTTGAGTGATCATTAATTTATAGGGGTCTCCCAAAGCCCTTAAAATTCTCTGTCTGTTTACAATCTCCTAGTTGGATTTCTGAACTATTTGATTCTCCTACTCTATTCTTATAATTACGGAGTATAGTTTCAAGGAGTTTAGAGTCAAAAGGGGGAAACAGGTTTATACTCAGCAATGCACACTGTTAACACATCATGGCTTTCTGCAGAGGACTTACAAAAAAGGTAGTAAGATAATGTGCTGAAATATTGATGAGATGAGACATTACCTGAGCCAAATTTTAAAGCACAGGTATGCCAATTTGGGTTTTTATTCAAAGAATGTAATTCTCTCTAAATTGTTCACAGAAAAAAGGATTTGTCATGGGCCATTAAATGATATTTAATCATTGGGAGTACTGATGAAATAGACTCTAGTCTAAGCTTCCCAGAAATTTTTTCTGAAACCGTACTACATGACTGGATTGTTAATTGAGTTGCTATACCTGTTATACTCAGGAAGCTGTTGCAGGAAGGGGGACCCCTTCCAGGGCCCGAAACTGGGTTCTTGTCTAACACTCGGAAATGAATTGTCCGAGGAGACACATGCTGACAAAGCAAGAGATTTTATTGGGAAAGGCACCCAGGTGGAGAGCAGTAGTGAAGGGAACCCAGGAGAACTGCTCTGCCGCGTGGCTTGCAGTCTTGGGTTTTATGGTGATGGGATTAGTTTCCGGCGGTCTTTGGCCAATCATTCTAATTCAGAGTCTTTCCTGGTGGCGCACGCATCGCTCAGCCAAGATGGATGCTAGCAAGAGGGATTCTGGGAAGTGGACGGACAGGCAGTATCTCCTCTCGACCTTTCCCGAACTCTTCTGGCTGGTGGTGGCTTACTAGTTCCATATTTCTTATCAGGATCTCCTGTCATAAAACAACTCATGCAAATGGTTACCATGGTGCCTGGCCAGGGTGGGCGGTTTCAATCAGTGTGCTTCCCCTAACAAAGCCATCTGCTGCTCTGAGAAATTATAACACAAGTATTCACTCTAGAACCATACTATTCTGCTACCAGCAGGAAGTTGCCTGATTCAGAAGCTAAATCTGCCTTTGCATTATAACAAAATCATTGTCTTATAATCTGCCACTTTTTCTTAGTTCTTAAGTTCTGATCTCAAATTTAACAAGATTAACAGACTTGCTTGCTAAGTCACTTCAGTCGTGTCCAGCTCTTTGTGACCCCATGGACTATAGAGTACCAGGCTCCTCTGTCCATGAGATTCTCCAGACAAGAAAATTGGAATGGGTTGCCATGCCTTCCTGCAGGGTATGTTCCCGACCCTGGGATCAGACTTGCGTCTCCTGTGGCTCTTGTGTTGTAGGCAGGCTCTTTACTTCTGAGCCACCAAGGAAGCCCCATTAATAGACTTACATGAGACGCAAAAAAGTTAGGGAAATGTCCTGTTAACTTTCTGGCTTCCACAATTCAAGAAGGTGTAAATGTTAAGCAATCACATACACAGCATGAATTAGCTATAAGAAATAGGGAAAGAGAACTATCAGACTGAAGAAACAGCAAGCAAAGGTATTGGGATATGGAATAGCATGAAGTATGTAAAAATATGACCAGTGATATTACTGCATTAAGTACAAGAAAACTAACTAGAAAGCTGGAATAGTTAGACAGAGGCTACAAGGATTTTTAATTATAAAACCAAAAAATTTTGTTTCATGGGTGATGAAAATGTTTTTTTCAAGAGGATGGCATATGAAAGACACTGGGTCTCTGAATACATTGTTTTAGGATTGTAAAACATTTTCCCTCTTATTCAATTTGTGAGGCTGCCAGGGTTAATACCATGACGGGCGGCCTGGACCTAAGCTTTAGCTTCCCCCGAAATGGTAAGATTCCCTACCCCCATCAGGTAACCTGGAGCCGGCCAGTCAATATGCGCCCAGTAAGAACAAAGGGAGAGCTGAAAAGCCCGCGAACGCCCAGGTTTGAAAAAAAAGCCCGCGAAAGTCTGTACCAATAGAATTGGTTTGCAAACATGTAACCAATCCTCTTAAGCCAGCTACTAACCGCTTTTGCATAGCTTATAAATTTGTGTAACAAGCTTGAGCTCGGCGCTTTCTGACCCTGCACCACTGTGATGTTTGTGGCAGAAAGCCCTGGCTCGAGACAGTAATAAACTTCCCTTTTTTGCGAGTTGCATTGTCTTGGAAGCCTTCTCTCTCTTCCCGCTCGGGGATTCGGACATCGGGCATAACACAATTCACTTTTCAACACACTCTTATCTTGAAGATATTTTCTACTTGTAATTGATACAATACAGTGTAAGTTATTAAAACATAAATTGTGATGCCATTTTAAAGAAAAAGCCAAGTTTAGGCTTATAGATGGGCTTCCCTCAGATGGTAAAGAATCCACCTGCAAGGCGGGAGACCTGGATTTGATCCCTGGTTGGGAAGATCCCCTGGAGGAGAGCATGGCAATCCACTCCAGTATTCTTGTCTGGAGAATCCCTGTGGACAGAGGAGCCTGGTGTGCTACAGTCCACGGGGTCACAAAGGGTCAGACACGGTTGAGCGACTAACCACCGCATAGCACAGTGTGGGGTTATATATACCATTATGAATTCCAGCTTTCATTTAATATTTAACCTCTGAAGATTATTAATTTTTTACAGATATGTTAAAGTCTGAGATATATTATTTCCCTCAACTCTCTAAAAAATATTTATTTTTTTATATTTGGCTGTGCTAGGTCTTCATTGCTGAGAGAGGGTTTTCTCTAGTTGAGTGAGCAGGGTCGACTCTCTAGTTGTGGTGAGAGGGCTACTCACTGCCGTGACTTCTCTTATTGTGGAGCATGGGCTATAAGCACAAGGACTTGTAGTTGTGGCACATAGGTTCAGTTGCTCTGTGGCATGTGGGGTCTTCCTGGACCAGGGATCAAACAGGTGTCCCTTGCATTGCAAGGCAGATTCTTAACCAGTAGACTAAGAGGGGAAGCCCCTCCTCACAAAACCTTTTAAGCAGATTTTATCAACAGAGTTTTCAGAATGTGTCATATTTTCTGAAATAGGAGAAAATTGAAAATATAATTAAGGAGAAAAGGACTCCTAAAAATGAACAAAGAGTTTTGAAATGGAACCAATTTGAACCTGTACAGTGAAGAATATAGTAAGATAAAACATTTGATTTCTGCTAGGATGTAGTAGGAAATGGCAACTATTGCTCTTAGGGCAACAACTGGAAAACATTGATGCACTGCAGAGTATCAGAAGACATCATGAAGACATCAGAAGTCTGGAGAAACCATGAAGATAAATGAGTTAAAATTGTAGAGAGGAAGAGACCTTCTGAAGTGAGCTGATGGTGGCTGGCTATTTCCTTCCCTAATGGCATTTACTTACACTGCGTTCAAGATGAAGACCAAGCTTGCAGCCTTTAAGACGGTCTCCAGGCCATCCTGGTACTCAGGCCTTTGTTTAATTACTTTCCCTGGACTATGGGCTGGTCTTAAAGTCTGGCTTCTATCAAACAGAACTTATCAGACTGATGTGACATGGCTTCTGTGATTGGGATTTAAAAGGAGAGTTGCTTATATTTGAGATTCCTGCTCAATCATCCGTGGGGAAACCAGAAACTCTGTCATGAGGCATTCCTAAGGAAAGACTTATCTGGTGAGGGGCCAAGCCCTGCCAATATGAGTAGACTTGGATGAGGATCCCACCACAGTCAAGCCTTCACATGTGACCGCTTCCATAGATGTGTTAACATATGACTGAAAATTCATGTCAGATCTTGAGACAGAGGTACCAACTGAGAGATGCCCACGCTTATGACTCACATACTGTTGAGATAATATATTTTTGCTTTTTAAGATGCTAAATTTGGGATGCATTTGTTATGCAGCAGAAAACAACTAATAGATATAATGATTAATTCATCAAAAGGATATGACAATCCTAAAGGTGTATGCAATATATAAATTGCAAAATAAAGTCTCAAATGAAGTAAATGGTATAGAAATATGAGGAAAATAAATGAAGACAAAACTATAGTCTGAGGCTTCAACACTCTGCTCTTAATAGTTTAAAGAATAACAATTTAGAAAACTAGCAATGATTTACAAGACTTGAACAATGTTGTCAAACAAACTCTAGCTAACTGACATTTGTGGAACAATCCACTCCAAAACAGAAGAATGGGCATCTTTTTAAAGTGAACATGGAATATTTAACAAGATAGAAAGTATTTTTGCAGTAAAACAAGTTTAAAGGATTCAAATTATACATGATATCTTATCTCACCAAAGTAATTGATACAAAAAAAATCAGAAAAGTAATTTTAAAAAGTCCTAACATTTAGAGACTAGAAAGCACTTCTAAATAACCTCTATGTAAAAGAGAATATTAAAAAGAAGTGTTAGAAGTATTTCTAAGAAAATGAAAATAAACACAACAAATTTGTTCGAAAAAAATGTGTGCAAAATAAAGTACCTCTTAAATGAGCGTGTAGAGCACTAAAATGCCTGAAGAAAAAATAGAATTAATGATCTGAACTTTCTCCTTAAGACGTAGAAAATGAAGAACAAATTGTACATTAGTTAAGCAGAAGAGAGAAAGTAATAAATGTAAGAATAAAATTAATGAAATATAAAATTGATTGATGGCATATAAAATTTTGCCTGCAACAATGGAAAAGTGCCTATCATTTTCAAATATTCTGAGAGCTTCTTCAACACAGTTTTAAGTAGCTGTGGGCCATTTTTAAAGTTTTTATTAAATTTCTTACATTATTGCTTCATTTTAGGTATGTATTTTTTTTTTTTTTCTTTTATTTCAGCTGTGATGTATGTGGAATCTTAGCTCTAAGACTAGAGATCAAACTTGTGCTCCCTGCACTGGAAGGTGAAGCGTTAACCACTGGACCACCAGGGAAGTCCCTGGATTTTTTTACCGATGAGTAAACCTGATCAAATTTCAAGACTGCTTTCCTTCAGATAAGGTAACTGACAATAATATACTTAAGATGATTAAATAATAAAATAAAGTAAAACAAATAGGAAAACAAAATATATTAGGAAATAATTTCTTATTGAGTTTAAAATCATAATGGAAATTAAGATAGATTTAGAAAGCTGATAAATAACAAAAAACTCCATATCAATATTTAGTGATGCAGTTAAAGTAATACTAAAAGGAAATGTATAGGTTTAATATGAAAAAAAAGGTAAAGATTGACAAAAATAAGAAAATGAAAGGAAAACAAAAGTACAGAAAAAATAATGAAAAAGCATATATTTAGAATCATATTAGCTAAAGTTTATTCTTAACTGTAACATAAAATCAGTAGGATCAGCTTCTAGAAGAGTTCATCAGGGTAAAAGAAGTGATAACACAACCAAACTCCATTAGGAGTGAAAAAGAAGATATAGTGCCAGATGCTGCAGACATAAATGTGATAAGAAGATATTATTAACCTGATGTCAGTGCATTTTGAAACTTAGATGAAGTGGGCAATTCCATTACCAAAATTAACTGAAGAAGAAATATGAAACCTGAAGTAGATAACCATTAGAATAATTGAGTCAGTAGTTTAAAAATCTTCCAACAATTGTAAAACAATTCAGAAATGGCATTAGCAGTGAGTTCTAAAAATATTTAGGGAACAAATTGCGATATTAAATCTACTATCCACAGAAAAGGAAAACTGAGGAATTCACAGCTATTTTATAGGACTAGGGTAGCACTGATGTCAAAATCAGCAAAAATATTGAAATAAAAGTACTACCCATATAGCTCATTTATAAATAAGTGTCAAAATTCTAAGCTGAATATTAGCTGCTAAATGTAGCGATTTATGGAGAAATATATATACCTCATAGCCAAATGAGGTTTAATTGAATAAGTGAATTATTAAGTAAATTATTAAATATTGAAATATTGGAAACTAAATCAAGTTGCTATTTTCACATGGCATAATGATTTCAGTAGAAATCTAGAGAAAAATATGGTTAAAAAGTTGGAATTAGAGAGCTTAGCAAAACTTTTAGACATTCGGTGTACAGAACCAGTTTAGTTACATTTCCTCTACCAGAAAAAAAAGGAGAACATACTTTTTTAAAAGACAACATGTTAACTCCCAATTTTTTAAAAAAAAACTCTGAGGAATTAACCTAACAAAATATATACAATATTCTGGTGTTTAAAATTGTTGGAAAACATTGAAGAAGCCCTAAATAGATACGTCTATGTGTATCTTATAAATTAAAGGAAAATGACACAAACAGTAGAAAAAGAATGTCTCGTCTTTAGTAGCAATTAGGAAATACTTCCCTGGTAGCTCAGATGGTAAAACATCTGCCTGAAATACAGGAAACCCGAGTTCAATCTTGCATTGGGAAAATTCCCTGGAGAAGGAAATGACAATCCACTCCAGTATTCTTGCCTGGAAAATCCATGGACGGAGGAGACTGATGGGCTACAGTCCATGGGGTTGCGAGAGTCAGACATGACTTGGTGACTAAACCACTAGGGGATTAAAAATTAAAACCACAGTGAAGAACTTCCCTGGCTGTCTAGTGTCTTAGACTGTGCACTTCCAATGCAGGGGTCCTGAGTTTGATCTCTGGTCAGGGAACTAGTTCCCACATGCCACAACTAAGTGTTGGCATGCAGCAAGTGAAGATCTTGCATTCTGCAACTAAGACCTGGCACTGCCAAATAAATGAGTAAAATAAAGAAATCTTTTTTAAAAAGCTTCAATGAGATATCCTTTAACCTCTATACTGGCAGAAATTCAAAAGTCTGACAAACATAAGGATGTGGAGAAGTCATGCTCACTCTTACTGGTTTGTAAATTTGTAGAAACATCATGAGAAAATGGTTAATATTATCTATAAATGTGGAAATAGTCTCATTACTCATGGTTCAGGAGCTAGGTGGACACCGAAAGAGATTCTTGCAAATGTCCAGAAGACACCAGACATTCATGGTTAATGCAACTATACATATATATAATGTCAAATATTTATATGAGATGTTCACAACTTGTGTGTATATATTTCAAAAGGTTTTATGGATTAAATTTTTTAGTACTTCTTGTCTTACTTTCTTTTATGTGTTTTAAAATTTTTGTCAATTCCCTCAATATCTTATCCAAATATTTATTTGTAAGCACTCAACATATCTAACATAAATGGAGTATTTTTTTAAAATGTCTTTTTTCTTTTAGAAGCTCAGCTATTATATCACTTTGTATTTGTTTTTATTCCCAACTTAATCATTCAGTTTTTAAGGAGTTTTTAAGTTTATGTTTTTCTTAAATTTTTGAACATTTTGTAGTTTTTTCTTATAGTAATCTAGAATTAAACAATTTGCCAAATGATTTGTTCATTCATTTTTGTTCTCAATTTTCATTTTCTACACTGTCTGACAACTGTTCAGTAGTATTCCTTTTGCTTATTCAAGACTCTCTTTGCCTTTGAAATATATTTCTCATCACCATGTTTCTCTTTCTCTGGTTCCTGTCCTAATGATCTCTCTTTCAGAATCTACCTACTTCCATCCTTTCCCCTGTACTCCTTCAGTATAGTTCCATATATTTATTTTTATCTAGTCAAAAACTTGCAAAGTTTTCCAATTTCCTATGAAGTAAAACATATCACAGCAGCATTCAAAGATATTTTGATGTGGGCAAAAATTACTTTTCAAATATCTATCACTGTGCTTTTCTTAATGTATCCTATATCCAACTAGAAAAGAACACTCGTTACTACCTACATCAACCCTAAAATTTTCTGATTTCAGATTAACTCATGTCCTTTTGAACCAAAACTCCCTCTCTTCTTTCTATTCTCCATGTTCAGTTTTCACTCTTCTTTCAAAATCAATTCATTTATTATCTTCTTTATAAACTATAATAGGTGAAAGACATTAATGTTTGAAATAGTACAACTGTTTGGAGTTTTGCTTATCTCATTTATTAGCTAAGATGATCAGGACTAAAAACTGATTTAAAAATCTTATTAATAAAGTGAATCTAACATCTCTCTTTTCTTAAAGTGTTTGTGCATGCTAAGTCTCTGGAAATGTATGTAATATTGATGAACCTTCATTTCTGGAAGAACTACCTTACTCCTGATAACACTCATAGAATATACGTAACACCTCATACTCCAGACAATCTTTTTGTTTTATTAAACATAAGTGTGTATTTTATTTCCTCTATAAAACTTAATTCAAAAACTATACTATCTGACTTTCATATTCCAAACAGTACCCAAAATAATTCCCTGTACATAGTAGGTTCTCAAAAACTGTATTGATGGGAAGTGTATTGATTCTTACCATGGTTATTAAAAAACAATTTTGTTCAAAATGTATACTCAATTATTTTCCAATTTAGATTGTTGCATAATCTTGAGCAGATTATTCCTTGGGATTGGGATTGACATATATATATACCATATGCTTGTGGGCATGCTAAGTTTTGGCTGGCTCCTTGTGAGCCTATGGACTGTAGCCTGCCAGGTTCCTCTGTTCATGGGATTCTCCAAGCAAGAATACTGGAATGGGTTGCCGTGCCCTCCTTCAGAGGATCTTCCCAAACCAGGGACTGACACTAGCACCACCAGGGAAGCCTCAAGAGTGGAGTACAAGCCGGGACTGGAGGACAGATGCCATTGTGGGACTGGAGCTGGACAGAAGGCATGAGTGGAGACAGAAGGGATGACTGTGAGAAGAAAGAGATGTGCGGTGGGAATCAATGGTTGTGAATAGATACAGGGAAGAGACTGAAGGTGGGGCAGAAAGTCTGACATAATAAAAGTACAGGAGCAAGACAAAGATGTACAACAAAACAGGGGTTTTTTAGCTCTGAGGCGCCAACCCTCACTTCCAAGCTTGCTATTTATGTCTCACATTGCTGGCGGAACAAAAGTGTTAGTAACCTACATCAGAGGACAAGTTGACCTAGAATTTAAGTTCTGCTTTATTTTTCTTTAATAAATATAACTGCTCCTATTCTACCAGGGAGACTGTACACTGCTTTAATACATGACTGGTCTTTAAAGCACAGAATTTTACTAGAGAAATCATCCCTTCCTTTCAAAGAATCAAAGTATAGAGGATGAGAACCCTGAATTTTAGGACAATGTTTCAGCTTGAAAAGAAGTCAGCCTCTTAGCCCATTATTTAGATCCATTGTACTTTTGGTATTTGCTATTTGTATTATTTTAAACAGTAAATATCTCTTTTCTCATTCCCAATATCTTCACATCATTTATATTTTCCTCTTCTTTTTCTTACATAGATTTTACCTGTTTAACTTGTAAAATTGACAAAAAATTAACAAAAGCCCCAATAATAATGCTTTAACTGGGAAATAATGCACTGTAATATGGATTCTGATATTGACTGAATGTCCCTAGTTGTATAGCAAAATGCTTCCAATAATTTAATGTAATATATGGAATCCTTAGAAGGAAGAAAACTTTATTCATTTGAATTCACAAAGGCAAGCTACTTAGATTTTTTTCTTTTGATGATAATCAAATGATGATCAAATATTTGTATACAAGAATGCTTAGTAACTGTAACTCAGGACTTGAAGACTATAAGAATTAGATTCAAAAAGATTATCAGAAGTATACAATTTTACAGTGCACAGAATGATTATAGTGGCAAGTCCTATTTATTAAGGAACAGTAATGATTCTTACCACTGGAAAAAAGATTCATCTACTTCATATTAGCTCTTTGCTTAAACATTTTCCTGACATTTTTTGTTTGTAGCAAACAAAGAAAAGCATTACTTCTTTCTCATATTTCTGCAAATGCTAGGTCTATATCCTCTATTATCTGCTTTTCCATGCTCATTGGATTAGAGAAATCTCTTTTGTTCTCTTCTCCTTAATCGCTTTATTTTGACTTTTTTGAATGATTTCTCTTCATGTGGTGATCATAAGAGGCATTTAAAGACTCTATGGTGGACAGCTTGTTCATATCAGAAACCTGAGAAAAAGGAAAGATCACTAAAGCAGCTTTGCATCAACAGCAGCTTGCAAACTTACTGTTAAGAGCATTTCTTAAATCTCTTATCATGATTACCTATTTCAGAGAAGGGGAAGGATCTTGAATCCAGTTTTATGCAAATCTCTCTTTGCCAATAATAATTTTCATGTCCCATCTACTGAGCTTGACCCCTACAACCCTTTCCCTGGCCCATCCTAGCGGAGGAAGGTGGAAATAAACTCCAGTGGCACACCTGAATAGGGGATCTAGCTCAAACTGTATCATGAAGGAAAATAAAAAAGATTTTGAAATTAATCTATCCATCCAAAAGGATAGTCTTGTTCATAAAATGAGTTTTTCTAAATAAGAAAGTCTTTGATCAGTGAGTGCCCTCCCACTTGTAGATGGGTTCTCTCTGGAAAGAAGTCAAGGAGATATACCTAATACTCCTCCTCATCCTGGTTTCTTATATAGTTGCATCAAGGGTGAAGACTGTTGATCACAGGAGCTGGGAGAGGCACTGTGGCCATAGCAAGCACTTGGGCATTTTATGTTGATCTCATTAGGAATTTATCTGGAAGATAAGCCTTCTCCATCAGTTATCTTTGGCTTGGAGATATGGGTGCTACAATGCCTAGCCGTGTTAGAAGGAGCCATTAACTTGGCATTTCCCATAGCCCATGTGCAGCCAGAGGGGAAGTAAACTGGGGTTCACATAGCTTTCTGTCCAGGCACCCTGACAACCACTGCTTCTTAAACTGTGTGTTTGAATTGCTTCAAATCTTAAGATGTGGAAGCCGCAAAGCTAAGATGGCCTTACCTGCATCTCCAGCAAGTTTCTGGGTAATGCCAATACTGCTGGTTAGTTGACATGACGTAACTAACAAGGTACACAGTGGACTTGAGATAACTTCTTTTTGTTTCTCCAATAACGGGCTTCTTTTCCTTAAGTGATGTGAAGGAAAAAAGTCACGTGTATGCCTTAAACACACAGGCGGGCTAAGGTGAATGGTACTGGGATATCTGTCAATCAGTTGGTAACTTTTCAATACTGATGAGCCACTGGATGCCCTGTAGTGTGTTACAGGATGGACATCATATAACTAAACTTGGGCATTTTGAGGACAAAAGGAGGCTCATTTAAGAACTGGGCTATGACTACAGGCAACTCAGAAAATACAGATAGTTCACCCTACTAAGTGTGACAAATGCTAAAGAACTCTCAGTTAATTTATTTTGGCTTTACCAAACAGAACGTCAACGTTTAAAAATGATCTGTGTAACTACCATCCTTCCCAAAGCAGTCTATGGACATTGTTGCTTTCTTCCAGCATATGACTGTTGTAGATGTCAACTGTCCTATTTATTTTTAAAATTTTGTTATTCTCTATTGGGATATAATTGCTTTACAATGGGGTGTTAGCTTCTGCTGTACAAACATGTCAATCATCTATACCTATACATGTAGCCCTTTCTTCTTGGACCTCCCTCCTACCACCCCCCATCCATCCCACTCCTCTAGGCCATCACAGAGGACCCAGCTGAGCTCTCTGTGCTATATAGAAGCTTCCCACTAGCTATCTGTTTTGCACATAGTAATGTATATATGCCAATGCTGCTATGTTTTTAAAAATGTATCCTCAGATAGAAAAGAATTTTTAAAAATACATCCCTTTATAAGCCCATCTTTCTGAAAACATGTAAAAAACATGATTTGACCAAGACTTCATTCAGATTATGAGCATGAGATGATTTCAGTTTTCCTAATAGTTGATTGAAATGATAATTTTCCTGAAGACTTGGGTTGACATTGCTCTATATTCACTAAGACAAATATGAATATTGTTCTCTATATTCAAGCTAAAATCTGATGTGTTTTGATGAACCCTTGGCAGGTGTTCTTCAGCCTGGATCCCGATGATAATTATCTCTGATGGTAATAACCTGCTGTTGTCTTTCTAAACAGGCAGGTAGATGATGTCCTGGTTATATGACTAGCATTTCTGATGAATTCAATGTATTTTATGGACTGTCATTGTTTGTTTTGCATGAGAAGTTTGCCACATTTAAGGAATATCTTTTAATTCCATGATAAATATTGATCTAAAGCCTGCCAATTTTAAGAGCTTGGCCTTATAGACAAACAATGTGCTCATATTTTGCATTGGGCATTGAGGATTTTACTGTATGTTCATGGTTCTTAAACAAGACTTGTTTAAAAATCGTTTCATTTTATCTCCAGTGATTTACTTTTATATCCCCTGACTGAATTTTGTGTATGGGGAATTTCAGTGCATCAACTTTAATATTGCACTATAATGCATGGTTTTAAAATCTTTTGAATCTTAAGAGAAACAGTAGAAGCCAAACTCAATTGCCTGCAGGTTGATAGTAAGTATAAATGAGAGAAAGCCTTTTTTTCCAGTATAATTAGCTAGACTGAAGGTGGCTTACAGTAATTTGTCAGGTAGTTCAGTTCAGTTCAGTTGCTCAGTCGTGTCTGACTCTGTGACCCCATGGACTGCAGCACTCCAGGCTTCCCTATCCTTCACCAACTCCCAGAGCTTGCTCAAACTCATGTCCATTGAGTTGGTGATGCCATCCAACCATTTCATCTTCTGTCGTCCCCTTCTCCTCCCGCCTTCAGTCTTTCCCAGCAGCAGGATCTTTTCCAGTGACTCTATTCTTCACATCAGGTGGCCAAAGTACTGGAGTTTCAGCTTCAGCACTAGTCCTTCTAATGAATATTCAGGACTGGTTTCCTTTAGGATTGACTGGTTTGATCTCCTTGCAGTCCAAGGAACTCTCAAGGGTCTCCAACACCACAATTCAAAAGTATCAATTCTTTGGCACTCAGCTTTCTTTATAATCTCACATCCATACATGACTACTGAAAAAACCATAGCTTTGACTAGATGGACCTTTGTCAGCTAGAGATAACCCTTTATCAACACTTTTTAAAATATATATTTCAAATATAAATTTAAGATGCTTTACTCCTTAAATTGGTAGTTCACAATGTGTTTGTGGCTTTAGAACTATATAGTTTTCTTAAGTGCACCATGAATAGTTTAAATAAAGCTTCCTAGGGTACAACTGCCACCAAGACCATATTCCTTCTCAGCTTTATAATGTTTCTTCTATAGGAAACTGAGTAATTAAAACTTTTTATCATGCCTTCAATTTATCTATTCTTCTCCCATAAATTACAAAAAAAGTTTGAAGTGATATTTTGGTAAGACTTTTGTCCTTTTCAATGCAAAACTATCATATGTGTATGATTTTTAAAAATCATACACATATGTGTTTTTTAAACAATAATGTAAAATAAGTATTGGGCTGACCAAAAAGTCTATTTTCTTTATAACACCTAACGAAAATCCAAATTAAATTTTTGGCCAATCAATAGCTAAAAGTGGATGACCTGTTCCTTCCCTGCAAATAGGTTCCTCAGTACTAATTTTTCTAGGTATCATATATATGTGTTAGTATACAGTATTTGTTTTTCTTTTTCTGACTTACTTCACTCTGAATAACAATCCCTAGGTTCATCCACCTCAGTACAACTGACTCAATTTGTTTCTATTTATGGCTGAGTAATTGGAAGGACTGATGCTGAGGCTGAAACTCCAATATTTTGGCTACCTCATGGAAAGAGCTGACTCACTGGAAAAGACCCTGATGCTGGGAGGGATTGGGGGTAGGAGGAGAAGGGGATGACAGAGGATGAGATGGTTGGATGGCATCACCGACTTGATGGACATGAGTTTGAGTAAACTCCAGGAGTTGGTGATGAACAGGGAGGCCTGGCGTGCTGTGATTCATGGGGTCGCAAAGAGTCGGACACAACTGAGCGACTGAACTGAACTGAACTGAATATTCCATTGCATGTATATACCACATCTTCTTTATCCATTCATCTGTCAATGAACATCTAGGTTGCCTCCATGTGAAGATGCAGAAAACAGACCTGTTGACACAGCAGGGGAAGGAGAGGGTGGAACAAATTGAGAAAGTAGCATTGACATATATAAACTCCCATGTGTAAAATATATAACTAGAGGGAAGCTGCTATATAGCACAGGGAGCCCAGTCCGGCAGTCTGTGACCTGAGGATCTAGAGGGTGGATGATGGGAGGGGAGGGAGGCTCAAGAGGGATAGGAGATATATATATATATCTGAGATATATATATATATATATATATATATATATATATATATCAGAAACCTATACAACATAGTAAATAAATTTTCCTCCAATTAAAATTATTTTTTTAATGGATGATCTAAACTTCTATTGGTTAGACAACAAAAAATCCAATCTTTATTTAAAGTTACTCGAAATGCACCTACCATGTATTTTCACTTTTTCCTCAGGTGAATTATTTTTGTATCTCCTGAAAGAATGTTATGCTATGTCAAGTTATCGCCCTCTATCTATACATTAACAAATTCTCGTTCTTAAATTATTTTTCCTCTTGACTTTTATTCCAGAAATAAAAATGTGTTCTTTGCCATATCAGTATTTATGCTAACCTAGTCATTAAATTCTGGGTGGGCAAGATTCCCCGAAGAAGGAAATAGCAACCCACTGCAGTTTTCTTGCCTGGGAAATCCCATGGACTGAGGAGCCAGGTGGGTTACAGTCCATGGGGTAGCAAAGAGTTGGACACAGCTTAGTGCACGTACACACACACACACACAATCATTAAGTTGCTCAGTTCTTTAATTTACCTAGAAAAAAAAAAAAGTCTGCCCAGATGCAAAATTTATTAATTTATTGTTTTATGAGATTTTGCATTTTTAATGATTTAACAAAGATCTTCTTTCCTTCAGTTAATTATTCTAATCTGCTTGTAGTATTTACTTTTTTGTTTGGAGATGAAATCAGGCACAGTGAATTTGCAAAAGCTAATAACAAACGTCTCCATTATATGAGTCAACAATCTTCAAATATAAACACCTTCCTGAATCATAATTCAATTATCAAAACTGGAAAGTTAATAATGGTATATCTCTAAACTACTTTTACAGAATCTATTCAAATTTCATCAATTATCCTTTCAGTTTTCTTTTTATAGATCAGAATACACTCCAGAATAACACCGCTCTAAGCTGTGATGTCTGCTTTCAATCCTGGATGGTTTCTTGTCTTTGTCTTTCAGGACTATCTTAGTTTTATAATTCTGAAGAGTTATTTTATAGAATGTCTATCAATCTGCCTTGTCTGATGTTTCCTCATGACTAAATTCAAGTTGTGTACTTCCGACAAGAGCACTACAAAAGTGATGACCCACATTTCTCAGTGTATCATGTCAGCATGATATTGATTTGTTTCATTTTGGGTGCTAATTTTTATTGCTTTGGCTAATGGGTGTGACTCAGTTTCTTCACTATAAAGATACACTATCCCCTTTACAATTGGAAACTATATAAATATTCCTTTGCATCTTACTTAACCAAGAAAGTTCATCAAGAATCTGTAATTCTTGCCTGAAACAATTATTATTATGGTGTTTGCCAAATGGTGATGTTTATTTAATCATTCATTGATTTGTAAAGTGTGTTGCAAAGTAGTCTTTCATGATTTTTAAAAATAGTTTCTTTTCAAATGACTCTCTCTCCTTTGACATTTATCATTTTTGTATTTGTACTTTCTCATTTCTTCCTTGGGAAAATTATATAATAATTTGCTTCATTGGTTACTCTAAAAACAAAAAGGGAAACAAAACCCAAAACAGAATTTTAATGTATTAATTAGGTCTATTATTCTTCTGTCTCTATTTCATTAGATTTTATTTTAAAATTTCCATTATTTCTTCCATTTTGCTTTCTTCTGATTTACTTATTCCTTTTCTTATTTTTGAGTTCACAATTATATTCAATTTATTACAAACTAAAATTTTAATTATTTATAAAATACTAAACTTCATTGTTTATTTAATGCCTTAATTTTTACTAAAAATGTATTTAGTACCATGAATTTTCTTATCATTGCCTTGACATATATCATGCTGCTGCTGCTGCTGCTCCACCTAAGTTGCTTCAGTCCTGTCTGACTCTGTGCGACCACATAGACGGCAGCCTCCTATTCTCCTCTGTCCCTGGGATTCTCCAGGCAAGAATACCGGAATGGGTTGCCATTTCCTTCTCCAAAGCATGAAAGTGAAAAGTGAAAATGAAGTCGCTCAGTCGTGCATGACTCTTAGTGACCCCATGGACTGCAGCCTACCAGGCTCCCCCGTCCATGAGATTTTCCAGGCAAGAGTACTGGAGTGGGGTGTCATTGCCTTCTCTGTGACATATATCATAAGTATAGGTAATTTAGCTTACTTTCCTTTTACCTCAGTAGTTTAGTATTAAGCTTTTAAATTTCCTTTTTAATTTTGATTTGGCGGATGGTTTCCAGGTTTATTAATAAATACTAGTTTTATTCTATTTTGATGAGAAAGTGTTATTTGACATGCCTACTTCATGTAATTCAATAATTTCTTTGTGTGGCAATACATGATAAATTTCTGAATGTACACTTACTCTTTGGAAGGAAAGTTATGACCAACCTAGACAACATATTAAAAAGCAAAGACATTACTTTGCCAACAAAGGTCCGTCTAGGCAAGGCTCTGGTTTTTCCAGTGGTCATGTATGGAAGTGAGAGTTAGACAATAAAGAAAGCTGAGCACCAAAGAATTGATGCTTTTGAACTGTGGTGTTGGAGAAAACTCTTGAGAGTCCCTTGGACTGCAAGGAGATCCAACCAACCCATCCTAAAGGAGATCAGTCTTGGGTGTTCATTGGAAGGACTGATGCTGAAGCTGAAACTCCAATACGTTGGCCACCTCATGTGAAGAGCTGATTCATTTGAAAAGATCCTGATGCTGAGAAAGATTGAGGGCAGGAAGAGAAGGGGATGACAGAGGATGAGATGGTTGGATGGCATCACAGACTCAGTGGACTCCAGGAGTTGGTGATGGACAGGGAGGCCTGGCGTGATGCAGTTAATGGGGTCGCAAAGAGTCGGACATGACTGAGCGACTGAACCGAACTGAATGACTGGTTAAGAAGAAGGTATCTTTTTAATTATCGGAGTGCGAAGTTTGATTGATGTCAGTAAAATCCACTGTATTGAGTATGTTACATAGGTCTTCTATATAGTTCTTTATTTTTGTTTACTCATCTTATTTTGAGAAAGGAATATGAAAACCACCTATTTAGTTAGTTGGTTCAGTTGCTCAGTCTTGTCCGACTCTTTGCGACCCCATGAATCACAGCACGCCAGGGCTCCCTGTCCATCACCAACTCCCAGAATTTACTCAAACTCATGTCCATTGAGTTGGTGATGCCATCCAAACATCTCATCCTCTGTCGTTCCCTTCTCCTCCTGCCTTCAATCTTTCCCAGCATCAGGATCTTTTCCAATGAGTCAGTTCTTCGTATCAGGTGGTCAAAGTATTGGTGTTTCAGCTTCAGCATCAGTCATTCCAATGAATATCCAGGACCGATTTCCTTTAGGATGGACTGGTTGGATCTACTTGCAGTCCAAGGAACTCTCAAGAGTCTTCTCCAACACCATCCTTCAAAAGCATCAATTCTTCGGCACTTAGTTTTCTTTATCCAACTCTTCAATCCCATTTCTTTAATTCGACTCTCACATCCATACATGACTGCTGGAAAAATCATAGCTTTGACTAGATGGACATTTGTTGACAAAGTAATGTCTCTGCTTTTTAATATGCTGTCTAGGTTGGTCATAACTTTTCTTCCAAGGAGCAAGCATCTTTGAATTTCATGCTGCAATCACCATCTGCAGTGATTTTAGACTCCCAGAAAATAGTCTGCCACTGTTTCCACTGTAGTATGTACATCATTTTAATGTTTTTAGTTCCCTGTTTTATCATTCAATATTTTATAAATTTTTGTCTATTTTTTATATTATCCTTTGCTCAAACCAATTGCCTGCACAGCAACAATGAGATTCTCCTACTCTGTTCTTTACTTCTCTCATTTTCCATTTTTAATTACAATATTTCTATAATGTCACATACACTGTTCATAATAGTATTCTACCATTTTCCCCATCTTTTACTATGCTGTGCTTAGTCACTCAGTTGTGTCTGATTCTGCGACCCTATGGACTGTAGCCCATGATGCTTCTCTGCCCATGGGGATTCTCCAGGCAAGAATACTAGAGTGGATTGCCATTCCCTACATCTTTTCTAGTCTCACAATTACACACATGTACACACGCATTCCTGGAAGCACTCACTGAAGATTTGTTCTTCATTGTTGAAGTCGAGTCATTTTCTAGAATGTGTGTTAAGACTGATAGTTTTGGGTTAATTTGCTTATTTACTCAGTGGGGATCTTTCCATAGTTATGTTCAGTTTTTCTTTTATTATTGCAAAGCTTTCCCGGATTATAGTTTTAAAATGTTAAATTGTTTTTTCTTCATGGACTAGTCTTATACAAATATTATTCCTTCTTTGTTGTCTTATATTTCCATCCCATTTTAGTCTCTTCTTTATCTAGATTTCATTCTCTTGGGTATTTTCTTGATTTTTTTCAATAATCTTATTCCCATTTTCATTTGAGTTAAATATTCTTTTATTATTGCAAAGCTTTCCCGGATTATAGTTTTAAAATGTTAAATTGTTTTTTCTTCATGGACTAGTCTTATACAAATATTATTCCTTCTTTGTTGCCTTATATTTCCATCCCATTTTAGTCTCTTCTTTATCTAGATTTCATTCTCTTGGGTATTTTCTTGATTTTTTTCAATAATCTTATTCCATTTTCATTTGAGTTAAATATTGAGTCACCGTGTGCTTGATGAATTATTTCTAAGATAATTTTGCCCTTTACTGCACTTTTCTTTTTCATATCTTATGTTTTGCTCATTTCTCTTTTTAGTTTTTAATTTTTCATTAATTAAAGGCTCTTAAATTTAAAAATCACTTCTATTTGTGAGGGGTGATGGGTAAAATTAATTTGAAGTGCATACATATGCAGAGCTACTGATGGCTATGTATAGGCAAACTATTCTTTGTTCTTTCAGTAAAGCAAACTTCCTTAGAATATCCAGTTAAAATAATTCTACATAATTAATTGAGTAATAAACTGTATTCAATAGGCTGGAAGATGATATAGTACAAAGCATTTATAAAGATTCTCAAAGAACTTCCCTTAATTCCTTCTTAGGAAGCTGTGTTATATTTTATGGGATAGAGGTTTTAAAATGCCTATATGTTTCTAGAAAAGTAGAGATGAAAGTTACCAAAGAATATCTCTTGTCACAATGAGATTTAAAAAATGATAATTTGAATTAATCAAGTATGATTTCCTGACTCTGGAGTTTGTTTTTCCTTTCAAAAGAATTCCTTGCATTTTGCATATTTTCTAAAATAAAGAATACATGGAAGGCAGCTATGCTCACCACTATAATGGGCCAAAGAACTAAACAGACATTTCTCCAAAGAAGACATACAGATGGCTAACAAACACATGAAAAGATGCTCAACATCACTCATTATCAGAGAAATGCAAATCAAAACCTCAATGAGGTACCATTACACGCCAGTCAGAACGGCTGCTATCCAAAAGTCTACAGGCAATAAATGCTGGAGAGGGTGTGGAGAAAAGGGAACCCTCTTACACTGTTGGTGGGAATGCAAACTAGTACCGCCACTATGGAGAACAGTGTGGAGATTCCTTAAAAAACTGGACATAGAACTGCCATATGACCCAGCAATCCCACTCCTGGGCATACACACCAAGGAAACCAGATCTGAAAGAGACACATGCACCCCAATGTTCATCGCAGCACTGTTTATAATAGCGAGGACATGGAAGCAATCTAGATGTCCATCAGCAGACGAATGGATAAGGAAGCTGTGGTACATATACACAATGGAATATTACTCAGCCATTAAAAAGAATTCATTTGAATCAGTTCTAATGAGATGGATGAAACTGGAGCCCATTATACAGAGTGAAGTAAGCCAGAAAGATAAACACCAATACAGTATACTAACACATATATATGGAATTTAAAAAGATGGTAACGATAACCCTATATGCAAAACAGAAAAAGAAACACAGATGTACAGAACAGACTTTTAGACTGTGGGAGAAGGCGAGGGTGGGATGTTCTGAGAGAATAGCATTGAAACAAGTATACTATCAAGGATGAAACAGATCACCAGCCCAGGTTGGATGCATGAGACAAGAGCTCAGGGCTGGTGCACTGGGATGACCCAGAGGGATGGGATGGAGAGGGAGGTGGGAGGGGGGTTCAGGATGGGGAACACATGTAAATCCATGGCTGATTCATGTCAATGTATGGCAAAAACCACTTCAATATTGTAAAGTAATTAGCCTCCAACTAATAAAGATAAATGGGGGGAAAAAATAAGAATACATGGGAAATGTGGAGAAAATATTTCATTCACTTGAACTTGCATGTATGTATGTAATTAACACGGTTAGTTATAAACAACATGCAAAAAATGCCATCAGGTGATATATAACAATACAATAACCACAATTATTTAGCTAATCCTAACAGAAGCATTTGGGCTGCAGAATACTATCTTTGATATTATTTAGAATAGCCAGTGCATGGTGATGATAAAAAGCAGTCTGGTTTTGGTTGCCATTATTGTTTTTTAATTCTCTTTAGACAATTTCTCTGCTTACTGCCTGCCTTCTGGGTGGACCAGTTTCCATCACTTCACCACTGTACATCCCTGATGATGTAATAATGAAAAAAAAATTTGATCTTATTTGCTAGGGATGAAGATTCCTTGGAAGGCAGATAGGGAATGCATACATTCAATTTCCAACCATTGTGGAGAAACTTGAGTGTCCTACATCTCACAAGTGTGCTATTTTAACACCCCAAACCATTTCAGGAACATTAATAAATGTACAGTTTAAGAGAATAAATGAATACTTTTTTCCTGATTGTCTTACAGGTGACACAAACATTCATGTTAGTTCATTTAACTGTAATGTTGAAGTAGATACTCAGAGCTCTGCTAATAAACAATGCCGATTTCCCCTGTTAGGTATTGAAGAGGCAATCTGCATAGACACAGTGGGAATATTCATCATGTGGGTGTTACAGCCTGTAGAGGAGGATCAAAATATTCAGTGCATGACAGTTCTGCAGAATGAGACAGCACAGCCTGGAAAATTGCACGATGTCTAACACCAGGATATAACTGGATCTATTTCTAATCAGTTAACATTTTATCCAAATTACCCTTAATCATGATGATTTTCTGTCCTTTCAGGGCCACTTTTATTTTACTGTGACAATGAATTATTATAAGGCTTTAAAATGTTACTAGTTATCTGAACTAATGATTAAGCTGGTATTTACTCTTTTATCTAACTTAATGTTATATTTACTAAAGAAATATTTATTGTTGCTTAGCAGAATGGTGCAGAAATGCAAAACAAAACAAAAGCTCCACTATCCCAACATTGTTTATTTTAGCTTGCGCATGATAGTAAATTGCAACTGATAAAGGACATAACAGCAAAATTTCATGATCTCATTGTAAATAGTAGCTTTCCTCAGAAATATCTGGGATTTTAAATATAAAGTTCACATTTATTTGGAAGGCATCAAGAAAACAAGCCATAATTCCCTCTCATTACTGTGGATATCAATCTTTATCACTATTCTGTAAAATCCATGAGAGCAGGGGCTTCCCATATCTTGACAAGCACTATAATTCATAAGATTATTCAATAAATATTTGTGGAATAAACCTCATAATTCAGTCTGATTTGTGTTGTCATCCATCTAGGCAATAACAATAAACCAGGACTACCAAAACTACTTTGGAGGAGCTAACATTATAAATAATATTGATAGGTAATAATCAAGCTCTTGCCATATACTAGACACTACATGTTTTACATTGTTGACTCATTTGATCTTTATCACAGTCTCAGGAACTATGTTTTAATGTTGATCTCATTTTGCATTAAAAGAAAACAGGCATGAAGAGATGGAGTAAATTGACTATAAGTACAGTTTATTTATTTATTTGTTTTTTGCTCTGAGTCTGTTTGCTGATCCAGAATAGAATTGAGAGGCTGAACCACACTTGTCCTAGTCTCACTTTGATAGAGAAAAAGCAAATTTAGGTTCAGATTCTTCCCTGGTAAGCTTCCCAGGGTGTTTACTGGACACCTTGAGAGCTTCTCTCTAGGAGATTGGGAAAACTAGAAATATGCCCTCCTTTGCCACATAGCCCCCCAGATTTAAATCTTCTGAGTGGCCTGGTAAATCTCAAAGCTGACATTAGACTATGATGATGCCAGATTTAGAGACTCTTGGCATCTGGCAGAAACAGACACAAATCCTCTAGGAGATAACACTATTTCAGGCCTGTTTTTTTTTTGTTGTTTTTTTTTTTAAATAATGACTTTTTAATACAAAGTCTAAAACACAATAAAAAATTATCTAGACATATGATGACATATGATGATATGAAGAAGAGTAAAGTAAATGTTAGGTAGGAGAGATAGATTGGAACCCCTCCAAATAATAGAATCATCATATGCAGACAAAGACACTCATGGGTGTAAAAATGTTAAACTTTCCTTTTCAGCAAAGGAACAGAAAGTATAAGGTATTTTTGAGGTGGAAAATATGTTATTTAGGAATGATTCCAAATAATGTGCATTAATAGAACTGGAAAATAAGCACTAGTTGTTATGAAACGTTAGTAGTTATAAAAGGGCAAAAAGTTATCATTTAGCAAGAATACATGACTGCCAAGTATATTAATTACACAGTTAATATGGTGGTGTCAAAATATATCACAAAAATTGTCACATTTATAAGAGAAAATGAAAAATCCACAATATTTGTATAATATTTGATACAACAAACAAATATTTTGTTATATCACTGTAGATATAAACTGTCGGTGATACATTCTTTTCAGTCAGACATAAAATGTTAAAAATACTGATTTCAAAAGTCTCTATAACCATATGTGACTTAAGGCCACCATATTAGACATTTTGATTCTGCACAATTCACATGTGACTCTTCATACTTCATTTTAATTTTTTGTGTTAACTGGATTTCTTAATGTTTTTACTGTAATTTTTGAATGGCATTGGGAAATATAATCCTTGTTAACTAAAGACGATAAAGATCATAATTATATTTGGAGTGTTTTAAAAAGTAGGATTCCATCCTCCAGTGCTTTTTATACCTGTCTACCCCCAGGTGCATAATTTTTATACAGATATACCTTGTTTTATTGTGCTCTGCTATATTGCATTTCAAAGGTATTATTTTCTGTTTTTACAAGTTGAAGTTTGTGGCAACCCTGAACTGTCAGATGATCAGTTCTGTCACTCAGTCGTTTCCAACTCTTTGCGACCCCATGGGCTACAGCATGCCAGTATTCCCTGTCTATCACCAACACCCGGAGACTTCCTCAGTGATCAATACAAAAAAATAGAGGGAAAAAATAGAATGGGAAAGACTAGAGATCTCTTCAGGAAAATTAGAGATTCCAAGGGAATATTTCATGCAAAGATGGGCACAATAAAGACAGAAAAAGTATGGACCTAACAGAAGCAGAAGATATTAAGAGGAGGTGGCAAGAATACCCAGAAGAACTAAACAAAAAAGATCTTCATGACCCAGATAACCACAATGGTGTGATCACTCACCTAGAGCCAGACATCCTGGAATGTGAAGTCAAGTGGACCTTAGGAAGCATCACTATGAACAAAGCTAGTGGAGGTGATGGAATTCCAGTTGAGCTATTTCAAATCCTGAAAGATGATGCTGGGAAAGTGCTGCACTCAATATGCCAACAAATTTGGAAAACTCAGCAGTGGCCACAGGACTGGAAAAGGTCAGTTTTCATTCCAATCCCAAAGAAAGTTAATCCCAAAGATTGTTCACACTACTGTACAATTGCATTCATATCACACGTTAGCAAAGTAATGCTCAAAATTCTCCAAGTGAGGCTTCAACTTGGAGTGAACCATGAACTTCTAGATGTTCAAACTGGATTAAGAAAAGGCAGAGGAACCAGAGATCAATTGCCAACATCAGTTGGATCATTGAAAAAGCAAGAGAGTTCCAGAAAAACATCTACTTCTGCTTTATTGACTATGCCAAAGCCTTTGACTGTGTGGATAACAACAAACTGTGGAAAATTCTTAAAGAGATGGGGATACCAAACCACCTTATCTGCCTCCTGAGAAATCTGTAGGTAGGTCAAGAAGCAACAGAACCAGACATGGAACAACGGACTGGTTCCAAATCAGGAAAGGAGTATGTCAAGCCTATATCTCGTCAGTTCACTTATTTAACTTTTATGCAGAGTACATCATGCGAAATGCCAGGCTGGATGAAGCACAAGCCGGATTCAAGATTGCTAGAGGAAATATGAATAGCCTCAAATATGCAGATGATATCTTATCTGTCCTTATGGCAGAAAGCAAAGAGGCACTAATGAGCTTCTTGATGAAAGTGAAAGAGGAGAGTGAAAAACCTGGCTTAAAACTCAACATTCAACAAATGAAGATCATGGCATCCAGTTCCATCACTTCAGGGTAAATAGATGGGGAAACAATGGAAACAGTGACAGACTTTATTTTCTTGGGTTTCAAAATCACTTCAGATGGTGACAGCACCCATGAAATTAAAAGATGCTTGTTCCTTGGAAGAAAATCTGTGACCAACCTAACCAGCATATTAAAAAGCAGAGACATTACTTTGTCGATTGAGGTCCATCTAGTCAAAGCTATTGTTTCTCCAGTAGTCATGTATAGATGTGAGAGTTGGACCATAAAGAAAGCTGAGCACTGAAGAATTGATGCTTTTGAACTACAGTGTTAGAGAAAACTCTTGAGAGTCCCTTGGACTGCAAGGAGATCCAACCAGTCCATCCTAAAGGAAATCAGTCCTGAATATTCATTGAAAGGGCTGATCCTGAAGCTGAAGCTCCAATACTTTGGTCATCTGATAGGAAGAACTGACTCAATGAAAAATACCTTGATGCTGGGAGAGATTGAAGGCGGGAGGAGAAGGGGATGACAGAGGATGAGATGTTTGGATGGTATCACCAACTCGATGGACAGAATTCGAGCAAGCTCTGGGAGTTGATGATGGACAGGGGAGCCTGGTATGCTGCAGTCCATGGGGTCACAAAGAGTTCAACATGACTGAGCGACTGAACTGAACTGAACTGAGCTATTAAACACACTCAATTCTTATTTTCGGATACTATATAATCAGTCTCAGAATGTTGATTTCATTATTTTTGTTGAAATAACTTTTCTTTTGAAATACTTTGTGTTTTAACTAAATTTTAACTATTTCTTTAGCTATTTTTGAAGTACTCAATTGCTACTTGATTAATACATCTTTACGTCCTCTGTATTGATTTATTCCTATCTTTAATTATCAGTCACCATTTCTTACTTCTCATGCTGCTAAATAAAGTTTTTCTGTTATGTCTAACATTGCAGATAAAAGGCTCTGGAGGGCATTGGTTAAGATGTCTTCTACAGAGGACCAGTAGTTAAATTGTTAGAACTACTGAGTCTTGGTTTTAGGCCTCATTAAACCATGTGTCTTTTAGTTTTCCCCATTCTTCATGAAATCATCTTTTCTTCTAGAGCACAGCTGTACTTCTCAGCTTTAGTCTTTTAGAAGTCTCATTTGAAAGATAGGTATGTTCTGGCTATATCTAAAATCTAAAACTTTCTTGAAATCTCTGCTTCTAAGATTTTTTAGCTAGATCTTTTAGAATCTCAGGATGTGTCAGTATCACGTAGAAGTTGACCAAAGATTCTTGGGGCATTTTTGCATAGTTTTTTTTTTTTGGCGGGGGGGTGGGTGCTGCTGGATGGGAGGACTCCGTCCTCGCTGACATCATGCTGTCCACATCCCAGCTGCCTTGGAATCCTCACCCTCTGGTCACTCTTTCACTTACCCAGACATTCAGTCTCACTCCTTGGGCCATGATTTTGAAAAATGCCATCAGGGATATCTTCTGTGTAAATGCAGGGCTCATTTTGTGTGTTCTTCTCTTGAGTGTTTAGGCTTTCCTGGTGGCTCACAGGGTGAAGAATCTGCTTGCAATGCGGGAGACCCAGGTTTGATCCCTGGGTTGGGAAAATCCAGTGGAGAAGTGAATGGCTACCCACTCCAGTATTCTTGCCTGGAGAATTCCATGGACAGAGGAGCCTGGAGGGCTACAGTCTATGGGGTCACGAACAGCCAGACACGATTCAGTGACTAACACTTGCACTTCTTTTCTTGAGTATTATAGGTCAATATTGGCTGCTGTCCAAAAACTACTAACATTATTTCTAAACCATATTCAGCTTTTAAATAGTTCCTAACAATAGGAAGGAAAAGCTGATCCAACTACTCTATGACAGTTGTCTCCAAAGATCTTTGTCATGCATTTTAATTAATCTGATTTTTTCTTAATTTTGAACTTATATAAAAGATACAGGTTCATATTTGTACACACTTTATGTTCCCTCTGACTAATTTAGTACCTGTCATGCATTTGACGCTGTATATGAGTGTGTGTGTGTGTGTGCACATTTTTGTGTGTATGTATATGGAGAGAAAGACTCTGGTAGGCATATGAATGGATACATACAACTATACTTACATTTTTTTCTGCTTGAACAAAATCATTTGAAGAATTAAATGTTATCACAAGACTATTAAATAAGTTAAGAAAATATTTCACCCTAACTTAAAAAAAAAATGTTTATGTATTTTTGGCTGCACTGGGTCTTTGTTGCTCCACAGGCTCTTTCTCTAGTTGCAGAGAGCAGGGCTATTCTTTAGTTGCAGTGCATAGACTTCTCTTTGCAATGGCTTCTCCTGTTGCAGCACACAGGATCTTGGTGCAGGCCCCCGTCGTTGCAGCATGCATGCCCAACAGTTGTGGCACTTGGGCTCTAGAGCACCGCCTCAGTAATTGTGGTGCATGAGCTTAGTTGGTCCACAACACATGGGATCTTCCTGGACCAGAGATCAAACCCATGTCTCCTGCATTGGCAGGCAGGTTCTTAAGCACTGGACCATCAGGGAAGCCCCTTACCCTAGCTTTCAGGGTACCTTTATATAGATACTTATTTCATGCAATCCTTTGTAAGAAACCACACAACTTCTGCAGGTAATCTGTAGCATCAAGAGCTTATTTCCAGGAGACATTAAATGTAAGTTTTCCAAATGTTTCACTTTTCAGTAATGTAGATTTGACTTAAAATACTGTATTTTGGATACACAAAATGATGAAGGAATAATTTGCCATCATAATCAAACTTAATTATCACTCCTTGAAACCAGTTTTGATTTGCTTGGCAACATTATAGTGATTGTCATTGCTGACAATGGAATCCTATGTATTCAGAGAAGACATTCTTAGAACCTTTTGTACATTTGAGTACCAATTTCACAAATACTATCGGATAAAAACAAGCACCTCAAAACTTTATATTTTGCTAATGATAGAAATAAAATCCTAAGAATTCTGAAGTTCTTGTTTTGTTAGTTGTGAATACTAAATAAATACTAAATACTAAACAATAAAGGTTGTTGAGTGCCTAAGAAATGAAATGGAAAAAAAAAAAAACTCTGAGAATTTAATTGTTTATATGTCTAGAAGAAAAATAATAATTTTTTCTAATATCTTATATGCTACTTTTATAATATAAAAGTCATAGTCAGGAATGATTGCTTAGACATTCTGCTTAGTAATTTTCACTCCAATGCACCAGATGTCAGAATCCATTACATTCATTTTGTCATGTCAGTAATGTTAATGACTGAACTTCTGTGACAGAAACACTGTCAATATTTCCCAAGGATTTAAGTCCCTTTCAAGTTTTTTTTTTTCTTTTAACACATGTGCTTTTAAAAAGCATTAAACTTATATTTTTAATCTAAAAAATCTTTACTAAGCCAAACAATTAACTGACATTAAGCTTCATTACTCTATATTAGTATACAAAGTTTTGGGTTTGTGAATTGTTGATTTGATCTATTTGAACACTGAAGCTAATATTTTATTAAGATTCTTAAACCAAGTGTTTTGTTTTGCCTTTTTTTCTGAGAGGACCTGATAGGTATTTGAATATTTTATAAGTAACTAAAAAAAATTCTGACAGCTTTTAGTTAATACTTCAGTACATGATAACTAATGCTTAACCCTAGAGACAATTTTTAGGGTGAAAGTAAAGTACTCAATCTATCCATTAGGGTGGTTTCTAAGGGCAGGAGAAATGCATTACAGATGAGGGAGACAGAATGAGTCATAGAAGGTGGAGAAAAGGGCAAGAATGAAATTACCTGATACCTGCTCTCATCTGCAGGGCCAGCTCCTGAAGTTCAGAACTACCAAGTTGAAACACATCTGGTGGGACAAGTTATCTCATGAACCTTGTGATTCTACTTGGATGGAATCACAAACTGTGCCCTCCCTCAGGTTAACTGATGCGTGTCTTCTAGTTTCCTTTCTCCAAATTAATTATTCTGTCCTGATCAACAATGAGAAAAGCCTCCCTCTCCCTCAAAATAAATTCCATTAAAAATCAAATGGTATAATCAATATAAAGCACTTAGCACATGATCACATGATCTGGTCCAGAATTAGTTTTCAAAAGGAAGTTATTTCACTCTTCTAATGGCTATTGCTCACATTAATGTGGGGGCATGGGGAGGCAGGTAAATGGGAAAGTAGGGGGTAACTCATTCCAGTTCCGTTTTCTCTTTTGCTGTTCATCTGGAAACCCACCTACAAGCCCGTCACATCTTCTGCCTGCTTGATATTGGCCAGTGCCAATTCCTTCAAATGTTCAGATCTGACCCTGTCATTGGTTCTCTTTCTCTGAGGAATACTAACCCTAAATAGATTAAGTATATTGTTTGTGCATAGTCCAACATTAGTATTGTCGTAAAATAATCCTACCAAGAAGTGCTTTCCCCATGTGGGTGCTTAAGGAAAGCACTTTGTAAAAGGACGATAATTCAGGAAGCATTTCTCAGATACAAGACCCCCAGTTTGTATTTATCATGAAAAACACCTCCAGTAGGAACAGTGTAGTGTTCTCTGGCTGGTTCCCCCTGCTGCCCTGTCTCTGGTAGGCACTCAGCTAATGAAAGCAGACCCGATGCCTCTTGAGGTGATGAAAATTTCAATAAAGATTTATCATAACTCTTCAGAGTTACAGACTTTACTCAAATAATGGGAATACTGTCCAGGGGAAAGGCTTCCTCTTTTATGTTTCTTTCCTTGGCAATTAAAAGCAGTTATAATTTTAACACAAATATAAATCCCAGGCCAGTCCTGCCACATTTCAGTAGGAGATTTCTCTTGTTAAACAAGAGTATGTAAGAAATAAGGGTAAAGCAAAACACCATAAAACAAAACAAAGAACTGAAATTGAGCACAGAAAATAAAATATGTGGAAAGATCATAAAATGTACATTTAGCCTTGGCCATGGAGAACTCTTCCAGTCTCTGTGGCATTATGCAGGATTAAATATATTTCAGCACCTCCTGGCTAAATAGTCGTAGAAAAAGGGAAACAGAGCTTAATGATTTAAAATTTTCTTTTGCTTTGAATTGTTGAGGTTGTTATGTAAATTTTTTCAGTCTCTCTGGATAATAAAGTCAGCCATATAATTATGGCTTACAAATAAAAATTTAAACGTATTCATCCTATTATACATCAACTTCTCTCTATGTTAGTGTTACTTTATCTTAATATTCACTGGTAAATTTGCAAAGGATTCACTTACACTGTCAGAAATGTATCTATTTGTTAGGAGGTGGTAGCAGTTCAGTCACCAAGTCATGTCTGACTCTTGCAACCCCATGAACTGTAGCCCGCAGGCTCCTCTGCCCATAGGGTGTCCTAGGCAAGGATACTCTAGTGGGTTTCAATTTCCTTCTCCAGGGGATCTTCCCAACCCAGGGATTGAATTTGGGTCTCCTGCATTGCAAACGGATTCTTTATCGACTGAGCCACCTACCTAAAAGTTACAGAAAGCCAAAGGAAAGATGAATGAATAACTCAAAAATGTTCTCATCAACTTTAATATCATTGATGTAGAAAATAAGCATAAAAATCAATGAAACTTTATTATCATACAATTTCCAGTACTTCCTATTTTCAAGGAGGCTGCAAGTACTTTTTAAAAATTATTGACTTTCCAAAAATGAATCTGGAAATATCCAAAATCATTTATAAATTGTTTCCTAAATTAAAACCTTCAAAGATATTTACTTTTAAAAATTTGAGATTGATTCACAATGCATTTTTGGAAGATCTACAAGCCCCTCAATTGACCACGTGTATATCTCTACCACACAGAAGGCTAAGACGATATTCACTTATACTCTACCTCTGGATGCGCTTTGCTTTTCTAATCTAATACATATACCTGTGTAAATATTTAGGTCCTAAAAATAAATAAAAAATGAAATATATGTTTTATGTAAAGATTTGGGGGGAAAAAAGAAGAAAAAATGTCTAAATAAAGGACTTACAAGTTGTAGAGTTTCATTTTATTAAACTTTATGCCCAACACATGACAGGGACCTGACATCAGGTAAGTGTCAGTTTGGACCTGGTTTTCCCTTTATACTCTGGGACCCCTGAAAAGTCTACTTAAAATATAAACTTCAGTTTCTTGTTAACAAAATAGGCATTGTAACAACCCAGGTTTACCACTGTGAGAATTAGTCATAATAATAACAACAGAAATACAATTTTATAGTCAAAATTTATTAAAGGATATGATGTGCCAGATTCTTTGATAAACATTTAAAATATATGGTCTCATTGAATTCTCAAGAAATTTATGTGTCGATATTTTAAAACCTGTTTTATAGGTTAAGAAGTTTAGACTCCCAAAATAGTGAACATGTTATATATTTTCACCGGATAATTGCCTCCATAGATAGTTCATAATACATGAAGCTACAATAACAGAAATAATTTTGAAAATGGTTTCTGCTCCACAGCATGTACTCAAGGAATGCTATTGCTGCTCTGTTTTTTTTTTTTTTAATCAATAAATTCCTCTTTTTTGATTTATGGGGAAAGAATTATGGCAGTGGATACAGAGAACAGATTTAGTCCCTATTTTTACATTTGAACTTTGAATCTTTGGGCAAGTCATCTGAGGCTGTTGCTGGTCAGTAGTTAATTCATGTCTGAATTTTTGCAACTGCAGCACGCCAGGCTTCCCTGTCCTCCACCACCTCCCAGAGATTGTTCAAACTCAGATCCACTGGAGTTGGTGATGCCATCCAACAGTTTCATCTTCTGTTGTCCCCTTCTCCTCCTGCCTTCAATCTTTCCAGCATCAGGGTCTTTCCCAGAGAGTTGGCCCTTTGCATCAGGTCGCCAACATATTGGAGTTTCAGCTTCAGCATCAGTCCTTCCAGTGAATATTCATTATAAGTAATAAGAGAATTACTAACTGTTAGTATGGGGAACACATCTACCTTCAATATATTAGAGTTTTGACTCCTTTCCAAAGCATTAAAAATAATCTGGTTCTAATTTTTCACTTATTTCCATTTCTGTCATATTCCAAAATTTCCAGATGCATTTCTGAATTTGAAATACCTTTATTGTCAAATGCACAATGATTAAAAGAAAAAAAAAATAAAAAGTTCAGCTACATCTTCAGTATCTCCTGGGTGCATCCTCTTGCATTTTTAAACTACAGCTTGGGAGAGGGTGTGGAGAAAAGGGAACCCTCTTACACTGTTGGTGGGAATGCAAACTAGTACAGCCGCTATGGAAAACAGTGTGGAGATTTCTTAAGAAACTGGAAATAGAACTGCCATATGACCCAGCAATCCCACTTCTGGGCATACACACTGAGGAAACCAGATCTGAAAGAGACACGTGCACCCCAATGTTCATCGCAGCACTGTTTATAATAGCCAGGACATGGAAGCAACCTAGATGCCCATCAGCAGATGAATGGATAAGGAAGCTGTGGTACATATACACCATGGAATATTACTCAGCCGTTAAAAAGAATTCATTTGAACCAGTCCTAATGAGATGGATGAAGCTGGAGCCCATTATACAGAGTGAAGTAAGCCAGAAAGATAAAGAACATTACAGCATACTAACACATATATATGGAATTTAGAAAGGTGATAACGATAACCCTATATGCAAAACAGAAAAAGAGACACAGAAATACAGAACAGACTTTTGAACTCTGTGGGAGAATGTGAGGGTGGGATATTTCAAAAGAACAGCATGTATACTATCTATGGCGAAACAGATCACCAGCCCAGGTGGGATGCATGAGACAAGTGCTCCGGCCTGGTGCACTGGGAAGACCCAGAGGAATCGGGTGGAGAGGGAGGTGGGAGGAGGGATCGGGATTGGGAATACATGTAAATCCATGGCTGATTCATATCAATGTATGACAAAACCCACTGGAAAAAAAAAAATTCTTACCAGAACTATTAAATGAAAATAAATAAATAAATAAATAAATAAATAAAAATAAAAAATAAATAAATAAATAAATAAACTACAGCTTGGAACTCACTATTGATTGTCAAAGGTCTTGCTGATTTGATGGTAAAGCTGGAGCTATAGTCTTTGTTAAGAGGGATGTAATTATATTATGTTTTGATTTAACAGAAATAGTCATCAGGATGAACCACAAGCTTATCAATTAAATATAAATAGTAATGGTTTTAGTTCTCCATTACTTCAAAGATTTTTCTCAAGATGCCTTCTTAAGTATGGATACCTTTAGAAAACTACAGTTTGAATGTTATCTGCCTATCCCCCAAATTTGTCATCTTAAATAAAAAGACCTGTTCATCTATATAATAAAAGATTGGAACTAAAAAGACCTAGGAAATTGCAAATCTCATAATAATTTACTCCTTGTTATTGAAAGAGTGATCCATGGACCTATAGTAATGATGTTACTTGAACTTGTTAGAATTGCAAAGTCTCAACTACACTCCAGACTGACTGAATCAAAATCTGCATTTTCACAATATATCCAGGTGGTTGGAATGCATGTTGTATGTGGAGGATAATGCAAAGTCCTTCCTTTATTTCTGCTCAAGTTTTTCTGAGTTCAGTTATGCAGTTCTGGAATACAGCTTGCCAAGAATGGATTCTGGAGCCTCTGAGCCAAATGTGTGTAGGCTGGGCTTCACCCACTGTCAGATGTTTAAATTGCATAGAGAAAAGAGTTCTACTACAGAAGGTGAAAGAAATTAAAATGAGTTTTCAACAATGTTAACATTATGTTCAAATTGCTATGAGGTCAATAAGCCTTTCCGAGCACTTCATTCAGAGACCATATAGTGTGGATTAAATAAACATATGAGTAGGATTTTCAATGTTCACATCCTTGGAACCCGAACACAATTTGAAACCTAAGTATTACCTTCCAACAGTAAAGTAGTACCTAAATCAAGAAGATAACATACCAAAAAAAAAAAAAAGTAGCTTATACAGGTGACAGATTGGCTGATTGAAATCCTCAAATCCTTCCTTCCTTTTCTTTAATGCTTTGTTGTTGCTTAGTCGCTAAGTTGTGCCCAGCTCTTTTGTGACCCTATGGACTGTAGCCTGCCAGACTCCTCTGTCCATGGGATTTCCCAGGCAAGAATACTGGAGTAGGTTGCCATTTTCTTTTCCAAGGGATCTTCCCGATCCAGGTATTGAACCCACATCTCCTGCATTGGCAGGCAAATTCCTAACCATTGAGCCACCTGGAAAGCCCTTTAATGCTTTAAGCATATGTAATCAAAATAGTTGCAAGAAAGTTGGAAATAAGCATTAAGTTTTAGGCTTGAAACTTGCATAAATCATTTAGCACTTCTTTTCACTTTTTCAATTTTCTCAGGCTGTTTGGTCCCAAAGTTACACTCTATCTTTCAATTTTAGATTTCTCTAGTCTACCTTTAGAAAATTTCATTTGGACAGTATAAACTAGTCTATCACAACCCATTTTCTAATTTTATGTTATTCAGCCAAGTTTTATAACATGTAAAAATTAATTCTGTTTCAACTCTTCAATTGAATGTGGAAAACAGGAAAATTGGATACTGATCAGTAAATGAAGAAATTCAAAATACAAAGGAAATTTGAAATACTAAAATAGCTTCATTTTTTAAATTTCTTAGAATTTGTAGGTTTTTATAAATAGCAAGACATGAAGATTAAAATACCATAAGAATTATACTAATAATCTGCTATAAATAATAGCAATAGTTTCTTATCAAAATAATGATACAGAAATTATCCCTTAAAATGGGTATAGTATATTAAATTAAAGCCAAGATCTAGAACTCCAATATTTTTCAAGGGTTGAAAGGATGTCAAGGATTGAAATTGAACTCTGTTATGTTTAATTAAATATATGTATAACCTAAAATATTGTTATAACACAAACGAATGATCTAGAACCTATGCATAAGAAACTCCAACTTTACCTGTTTTGTCCTAAATCTAATCAGTGGAGATAATACAACCATCTGTAACATTTTCAGTGACTCTTCAAATGCAGACTAAAATTTAAATAACAAGCAGTGCTAAAAAGCAAGCACGTATTTGAACTTTGAAATACCACTAAGATGTTTCAGTGACTAGAGTCTTAATTGGAAACTTTGATGCGTATAGGAGAGTCAAGAGAAAAAATTTTTACAAATTTTTAAAAATGTATTATTCACCCAGAATTTTTTTTTTTGCCATGACCCAAATGGAAGTTAGGACGTTTAAAGACTGACATCTTCACAACCTAATTCTGCAGCTAAATAAAATCCTGCAGGCACAGATGTGCTCAACTCATCTAGGTTACCTGATGGAAGCAAAAAATAACCTCCAAGTTGGTAGGGTAATAAAACTACCTAGAATAATTGGAAAGTTGATTAATAGCATCTAAAACTTCATAGGCTTATAAAGGCTTATCATTAGTTAGACTCTCTTAAAAGTGTACCACCACATGTAGGGATTTAGATTTAGAGGGTTTTAGATTTTTGTTTGCAAATATTCTTGTGAAATGAATGGTAAATAAACTATTCTACACCAGGGTTCTCAATTAAGGTGTTTCAGTGGAGTCAAAAATATGTATGTCTGGGAAAAAAAAAAAATATATATATATATATATATATATATATAAATTAAAAACAAAAAAAAAACTAATGCTGGGAAAGACTGAGGGCAGGAGGAGAAGGGGTCAACAGAGGATGAGATGGTTGGATGACATCATCGACTCAGTGGACATGAGTTTGAGCAAACTCCAGGAGATAATGAAGGACAGGGAAGCCTGGGGAAATGCAACCCATGGAGTCACAGATTCGGACATGACTGAGCGACTGAACCACAGTTGATATCTGGGTACCACCTCTCAGAGAATCTGATCATTAAAATGGTGGCCCTAAGCATTGGTATTTTAAACCTAGAGGGCCTGATGCACAGTCACACTTGAGAACCACTGGTCTAGACATAGAAAAGAATATCTCTCGAAAAGAAGCAGAAGAACTTTTTGTCTCAGTTGATAATCTTAATTATTCATTTATTTAGCATCTGTTGAACATCTAAAATACTATTGAAGTTATTGAACTCGGTTCAGAGGACACAAGTGTAAAAAAATGAAACAGAAATCCTGCCCCAAAGCTTTTTATGACCTAGTGGAAGTACCAGCCTAACAAAGATCTGATTCAATATATAGTCCCTTAGTATGAGTGGGGGATTGGTTCCATGACTCCTGTGGACACCAAAATCCCCAGGTGCTCAAGTCTTGTGTGTAAAATGGCATATTTGCATCTAACCTACATTCTCTGTATACTTTAAATCATGTGTAGATTACTTATAATACTTAATACAATGTAAATGTTATGTAAATAGTCATAGTTGCCAGCATGGCAAATACAAGTTTTGCTTGAATTTTGAAATTTAGAGGAAATGCCTTTTTTTTTTTTTTCCCCGAATATTTACCACCAGTGGTTGGTTGAATCAGCAGCTGTGGAAACTCAGGGACACAGGGTGCCAACTGTAGTGATACTTTAGGCTTAAGAAAGTGCCCCAGGGAACCTGGTACCTTGCAGAAACTTTACTCTTTTGTCTCAGATTCAAAGGATTTGTTAACAAAATAAGCCACTCATTATATACAAACAAATAATACAGATATTTATTAGAGAATTATCTAGCTTACTTCCAATATACTAACATTAAAAGAAAAGAGAAATAGAGCAGAGAATACCTCACCAAATTGGATTTTGACCAACATCCAGACTTAAACAGCCCTGGGAAGTCCCATGTCACAGTATATCTGGAGTCCCAATTGCGAAAGGGTCCCAGGCAGTGCATCTGCTCTGCGGGAGAGACCAAAGATCACAGTTCAGTGTTCCCACTTATAATCCCAGGATGGTCACAAACTGATATCATCAATCTGTGACCAAATTGAAGCTCTGGTTTCATGTTAATGCTGTTTTTTTGTTGTTGTTGTATAAAACTTGGAATGCAGTTATGACTGGGGTTTGGTTGGCCAGGCCACCTCTAGGGTCTCAACAATCTCAAGATTTCTCCCCCATCTTATCTATGGTGCTGCAAGTCTTGCACTTACAGCAGGCAGTCACTCCTAGTTACTCCTAATCAGGCAGTGTCCAGGCAGGTTAGAAGCAAGGTCAGAGGTCCGCTCTGCTTTGTCCTTGAAATCTAAACAAGACTATGTATTTAAATTCCCTAACACCTGGGGGACTTCTCTGGTAGCTCAGCTGGTAAAGAATCCACCTGCAATGCAGCAGACCCCAGTTCAAGTCCTGGGTTGGGATGATCTGCTGGAGAAGGAATAAGCTACCCATTCCAGGATTCTTGGGCCTCCCTGGTTGTTCAGTTGGGAAAGAGAGAAAAGAAAGTGAAGTGGCTCAGTCGTGTCCGACTCTTTGTGGCCCCATGGACTGTAGCCCCCCAGACTCCTCCATCCATGGTATGTTCCAGGCAAGAATACTATAGTGGGTTGCCATTTCCTTCTCCAGGGGACCTTCCTGACTCAGGGATCGAATCTGGGTCTACTGCAATGCAGGTAAATGCTTTACCATCTGAGTTGGTAAAGAATCCACCTGTAATGCAGGAGACCTGAGTTTGATCCCTGGGTTAGGAAAATCCCTTGGAGAAGGGAATGGCTACCCACTCCAATATTCTGGCCTGGAGAATTCCGTGGATTGTATAGTCCATGGGGTCGCAAAGTGTCAGACGTGACTGAGCGACTTTCACTTTCACTTTCCAGGGAACCTAGAATGAGGGAAGCAGAGAGGGGTAAGGATGCTGGAAATGAGGACATCTAGGGCCTAAAAGCAAATGAGCAAAAACTTCGAGCAAGAAAGGTCATGACAGGTCATGTGAGAACTGAAAAGTGAAGCTAGACCATGAGTTTTCTGCAGGGACACTCAGGAGTATCACCATTAACCAGGAAACAGTAGGTACCATTAAGTAATATTAATAGTAAGGAAAAAAATACAGTGAAGAATCAAGCAGTGTTATCCAGACTGCTATCTCACTATGCCACTTAATAGGAAAAGTCCCAAGTGAATGCAGAGTTCCAGAGACTAGCAAGGAGAAAAAAAGAAGGCCTTCTTAAATAAACAAAGCAAAGAGATAGAGAAAAACAATAGAATGGGAAACCCTAGAGATCTACTCAAGAAAATTGAGGCTATCAAGAAACCATTTCCTGCAAGGATGAGCACGATAAAGGACAGAAATGGTAAGGACCAAATAGAAGCATAGAAGCAGAAGAGATTAAGAACTGGCAAGAATACACAGAAGGAATATATATATATATATACATAGTCTTAATAACTTGGATAACCAGAATGATGTGGCCACTCAGCTAGAGTCAGACATCCTAGAGTGTGAAGTCAAGTGGGCCCTGGGAAGCATTACTATGAACAAAGCTAGTGGAGATGACAGAATTCCACCTGAAACTTTTAAAAATCATTTAAAAATGATGCTGTTCAAGTGCTGCACTAAATATATAAGCAAATTTAGAAAACTCAGCAGAGGCCACAAGACTGGAAAATGTGAGTTTTCATTCCAATTCCAAAGAAGGACAATGCTAAAGAATGTTTCAAATACCATCTAATTGTGCTCATTTCACATGCTAGCAAAGTTATACTCAAAATCCTTCAAGCTAGACTTCATCAGTATCTAAACCTGAGAACTTCCAGATACACAAACTAGATTTAGAAGAGGCAGAGGAACCAGAGATCAAATCACCAACATTTGCTGGATCCTAGAGAAAGCAAGGGAATTCCAGGAAAACATCTACTTCTACTTCATTGACTATGCTAAAGCCTTTGACTCTGTGGATCATAAGAAATGATGGAAAATTCTTAAAGAAATGGGAATACCAGACCACCTTACCTGTCTCTTAAGAAACCTGTATGCAGGTCAAGAAGCAATAGTTAGAACCTCACATAGAACAACTGACTGGTTCCAAATTGGGAAAGGAGTACATCAAGTCTGTATATTGTCCCCCTGCTTATTTAACTTATATGCAGTGTACCTCAGATGAAATGCTAGGCTGGAGGAATTGCAAGTTGGAATCAAGATTTATGAGAGAAACATCAACAACCTCAGATATGCAAAGGATACCATACTAATGGCAGAAGGGGAAAAGGAACTAAAGAGTCTTTTGATGAGGATGAAAGAGGAGAGTCAAAAAGCTGGCTTTAAACTTAACATTAAAAACTAAGATCATGGCATTTGGTCCCATAACTTCATGGAGAATAGAAGCAGGGAAGGCAGAAGCAGTGAGAGCTTTTGTTTTCTGGGTCTCCAAAAGCACTGAAGATGATGACTCGAGCCATGAAATTAAAAGACACTTGCTCTTTGGAAGTAAAGCTATGACAAACTTAGACAGCATATTAAAAAACAGAGACATCACTTTGCTGACAAAGGTCCATATAGTCACAGCTATGTATTTTCCAATAGTCATGCACAGATGTGAAAATAGGATCATAAAGAAGACTAATCACCAAAGAATTGACACTTCAAGTTGTGGTGCTAGAGAAGACCCTTGAAAGTCACCAGGACAGCAAGATCAAAGCAGTCAATTCTAAAGGAAATCAACCTTGAATATTCATTGGAAGGACTGATGTTGAAGCTGAAGATCCAATACTTTGGCTATCTGATATGAAGGGCTGACTCATTGGAAAATACTCTGTTGCTGGGAAAGATTGAGGGCTGAGGAGAAGGGAATGACAGAGGATGAGATGGTTAGAGAGCATCACTGACACAATGGGCATGAATTTGAGCAAATTTTCCGAGATAGTGGAGGACAGAGGAGCCTGGCATGCTGCAATCCATGGGGTCTCGAAGAGTCAGACAGGACTTAGGGACTGAAGAGCAACAACAAAAAAAAAAGAGTGATCATTCACATACTTTTAATAGCAATGATAGATTGACTGTAAGGAGTGCAGATAGTCTTCAAAATAATTTTCATGAATTAGGTCATTTAGTGTTTTCCCATTTTACAGATGAAGAAACAGTTCAGTTCTGTTCAGTCGCTCAGTCCTGTCTGACTCTTTGCGACCCCATGACTTGCAGCACGCCAGGCCTCCCTGTCCATCATCAACTCCCAGAGTCCACCCAAACCCATGATCATTGAGTCGGTGATGCCATCCAACTATCTCATCCTCTGTCATCCCTTTCTCCTCCTATCTTCAATCGTTCCCAGCATCAGGGTCTTTTCAAATGAGTCAGCTCTTCACATCAGGTGGCCAAAGTATTGGCCTTTCAGCTTCAACATTAGTCCTTCCAATGAACACCCAGGACTTATCTCCTTCAGGATGGACTGGTTGGATCTCCTTGCAGTCCAAGGGATTCTCAAGAGTTTTCTCCAACACCAGAGTTCAAAAGCATTAATTCTTCAGTGCTCAGCTTTCTTTATAGTCCAACTCTCACATCCATACATGACCACGGGAAAAACCATAGCCTTGACTAGATGGACCTTTGTTGGCAAAGTAATGTCTCTGCTTTTTAACATGCTGTCAAGGTTGGTCATAACTTTCCTTCCAAGGAGTAAGCATCTTTTTAAATTTCATGGCTGCAATCACCATTTGCAGTGATTTTGGAGTCCAGAAAAATAAAGTCAGCCACTGTTTCCCCATCTATTTGCCATGAAGTGATGGGACCAGATGCCATGATTTTAGTTTTCTGAATGTTGAGCTTTAAGCCAACTTTTTCACTCTCCTCTTTCACTTTCATCAAGAGGCTCTTTAGTTCTTCACTTTCTGCCATAAGGTTGGTGTCATCTGCATATCTGAGGTTATTGATATTTCTCCCAGCAATCTTGATTCCAGCTTATGCTTCCTCCAGCCCAGCATTCTCATAATGTACTCTGCATATAAGTTGAACAAGTAGGGTGGCAATATACAGCTTCAATGTACTCCTTTTCCTATTTGGAACTAGTCTGTTGTTCCATGCCCAGTTCTAACTGTTGCTTCCTGACCTGCATACAGGTTTCTCAAGAAGAAACAGAGACAGAGAGAAGTTAAGTAACCATCTAAAGTTCACACAGTATGTGTCAGAGCCAAGATTCAAATCAGAAATCTGACTTCAGAGTCTGAATTAATCACTGTGCTAATAATGCCTCACTTTTAAGAAATTCCATTTAACGTAGCAAAAGAAACACAGATTTAAAGAACAGACTTTTGGACTATGTGGGAGAAGTCAAGGGTGGGATGATTTGAGGGAATAGCATTGATACATGTAAAAAAAAATTCCATTCTGTAATTTATTTACAAAACGGAGCTTTTTTGGACCTTTATTCTTATATATATGTGTATCTTTTTCCCTTGCAGGATATTATAATATGTTGAATATAGTTCCCTGTGCTATAAGTAGGTCCTTGCTATTTATCTATTTTATATATATGAATGTATATTTGTCCATCCAAAACTCCTAATTTATCCTTCCTTCGCTTTCCCCTTTGGTAACCATAAGATTGTTTTCTTTGTCTGTGAGTCTGTGTCTGTTTTGTAAATAAGTTCATTTGTACCATTTATTAGATTCCACATATAAGTGATATCATATGGTGTTTGTCTTTCTCTGACTTTGCTTACTATGATAATCTCCAGGTCCATCCATGTAGTTTCAAATGGCATTATAGTATTTCATTCTTTTTATGGTTAATATTCCATAAAAAATATACCAAATCTTCTTCATCCATTCATCTATTGATGAACATTTGGGTTGTTTCCAGGTTTTGGCTATTTTAAATAGTGCTTCTGTGAACACTAGGATGCAGGTACGGTTGAGTTAAGAATTTTCTCTGGATATACACTCAGGATATGGGATTTGGGGGTCATATGGTAGCTCTGTTTTTAGTTTTTAAGGAACCTCCACAATAGCTGCACCAATGGACAGTCCCACTAACATCTTTGGATGGTTCCCTTCTCTCCACACCCTCTACAGCCTTTCTTGTTTGTAGACTTTTTAATGATGGCCATTCTGACTAGTACGAGGTGTGACATCATTGTGTGTAGTTTTGATTTGCATTTCAATGATAATTAGTAAGGTTGAGCATATTTTCATGTGCCTATCGATCATCTGTATGTTTTCTTTGGAGAAATGTCTACTTAGGCTTTCTACCATTTTTTGATTGGATTGTTTGTTTTTTAGATATTAAGCTGTATGAGCTATTAGTGTATTTTACTATTAAGGAAATTAATCCCTTGTCAATAGCATGGTTTGCAAATATTTTCTCCCAGTCCAAAGGTTGTCTTTTAGCTTTCATTTTATTAAACATGAAGAATTAATACAATGGGTCTGGGTTGTCACTAAAAGTATCCTATAACCTCCGATGGTGAGCTCTGGGCAGGGCAGAGGGAGGCATCAAATCCTTGTGCTGTTGCCCACCTCATCCCAGGGAGACTGCACAGGATGCCATGGCTGCTTCCGGTGGAGATGGATTCTCTCTCTTCCTCCAGAGATGCTTCCAGTGGAGATGATGTAACAATACTGGCTTGGCACAAAGACTAACCTCTCTTCCCTCTGTGTCTGGGAGGGTGCCCTGCACATAAGAATCCTTTTCAGTGCTGCACTTAAGGGTTGCTTTTATCAAACCGCTAAACCAAAAATCTGCTTAAGAGATAAGATTGTTTCAACAGATTGAAAAAGCAACACTTACTGGAAGTTCATTTCAAGTGTCTTATTTTCTACACTTCAAAGCAGATATCCTAATTTGATTATTTCAGATCCCCAGTAATGAAAGTGTACTTATGACTGTAAAAATATCTGTACAAAGATTTTACCATGCAATTGGCAGTGAGGATACAAGGATTTGCAATGATAGAGCCTGGTGAAGTCTCTGAGGTGAGTCAGGTGATGCAGGCAAAGAAGAATACTAGAGGCAGAGAGAAAAGGTTTGGCAAATGCCCTGGGGTGAGGTACATGAAGAGGTACAAGGAGGAGATTAGGCACCAATACAAGCGCCTAAACTAAATACACTGTCAGATATAGCTGTCCCACTCCTGAAGTTTTTTTTGTCTATGATATGGTTTGGAAAGCTTCAATGCTCCTTTTTTTCACTCACATTGTGGAAAATTTTATTCACATGTCCCTAGTTCTCAGAAAGTGTGGACCATCTTGACTGATGAAGGCTCTTGACAGTTGCTATTTACATTGGCACATAGATAAGGGACGCAAATCTTGATTGTCTTGCACTCGATTTATTAGAATCATTCTTCATTAACAAACTTTCCTCCACCTCCCATAATTTATGTCAAAAAGACAATGCATGAAACAGAGATGAACTTTGTGGATGAAAAAAAAAATCACTGAGGAGTAATCACAGTATTTCTTGCATCTATTGTGTTTTCTTTTTTCTCCAAACTATTAATTTATAGTATATTCTATTAACAGAATAGCTAATGTCAAATTTCCTCATCAGCTATATCACAGACTGACATAATTAACAATGGCACAGTTTGCTACCCTCTAAATCAACTTTAATAATGTGATATTTCACATTATTTCAAAAGTACTTGCCTTCTTTACAAATACATTACTAGTGCCATTAACTTTCTCATTTTCACTTGTTATTTATTAACTTTCAATTTTAGAAGTTTCAATTTTAAACATCTTAGAAGGTGACTGAACAAGCCAGTGAGAATTCAGAGAACATACACACTCAAGCATACTGATGCTGAGATCTATTTGTAAACATAGACACTGCCTATAGCCTGAGTATTAAGCTCTTCTTAGGAAGCCATTCTAAATATGTGCTATCTTAAAAATAGCACAAGCCTGTGGGAAATGTGGATACCACATGCTTATGAAAGGTTTTTGCAATACTTATCACCATTATCAGATTTGTAACAAACAAAAATTATTGAGGGGGGAAGGTTTCTTATAAGCCTTAAATCAATTCAATGAATAGTTTAGCTTCTGTTACAATTCCTCAATAGACCAAACAAAAATCTTATTTCAAGGAGGCATTTATGGTAATAATTTGCTGTCTGCATTTCTGACCTTAGCTCCCTCCCACCACAGCGCTTCATAGGAAAGTCTTTAATCAATCTGGGAAGTTTGGACATTGACTAAGGCCACTGAGTCACTGTAACAGATGATCATCGATGTTTGTCACCTTGTGAGAGTGACACCTGTTATTTATTTTTATGGATCTGCTCGTTCCAGTTGGAGAAATTAACAAAACGACCTTGTGAGGTTCATTTCTCTCAGCTGAACAAGTCTCATTCTTCCAACAAAGGATGCAGAGGCAGCTTTGTGAGGAAGATGAAAGAGCAGGCGTGAGCTCTTGTCCTAATCATCCTATTTTTACTGTGAATATAATTAGGCCTTGCATTTGCATTCATCACAGAAAACCTGGGACAGGATCTCCTTCCACATTAGAAGTGAAAGTCTCTGTACAGTACTTGGCAAAAGCATGCTTAATGTGCTGTTTATTTATAGAACATTCAACGTGCTACTTCCACTTACTTCTCATATGTAAAAACAACAAGACAGCCATCTGTTGTGAAAAACCCAGAGTGCACATAAACTGTTCAGCATGTGTGGTTTGCACAGTCTCAGAAGCTGGGACTGTAACTCAGAGGGACTGCAAGTGGAGTTTTTAGGTGGGAAGTATGAATCCTCCATGTATAGCAACAGACTTTGGCATTCACCTCATTCACCTTGCCGGTTGATGGGTTCCCTAACTAGCAGCATTTTATTATCAATATTACCTACTTTACAGCATTTGGAAGAGGAAAAAGTTAAGTGAGAACCAAAAAATGATCAACAATCTAGACTCAAATGTGATGTAAGCAAAAAACATGGCTCTGTGACATAGGCAGATGTTTCTGTAGAAGGGCCAGGGAACTGATGGGCTGAATTATTGCCAGACATGAGATGACCAAGGAAAGAACTCCAAATAGAACAGTGGTTTCCCAGATCCATGGAGGTGAACAACCACTGTGAAACCTGAAACTCTGGTGAGGCAGACGAACAGTGGAAATGCAGATCTTTTGACCTAATTATTTTGTCCCTGCAGTTTTACTTCTTGGAATGATCACACAATGTCTAAAATTGGCTCCAACAAAATTCACTGTGGAAAGAAATATTGGCTGGAGAATAATATCTTGGTAACATGTAAAAGGGGCTTCCAGGTGGCACTAGTGGTAAGGAAACTGCCTGCCAGTATAGGAGACATAAGAGACACCCATTTGATCCCAGGGGTGGGGAAGATTCTCTGGAGGAGGGCATGGCAAACCACTCCAGTATTCTTGCCTGGAGAATCCCATGGACTGAGGAGCCTGGTGGGCTACTGTCTACAGTGTCTCACAGAGTCAGATACAACTAAAGTGACTTAGCACACATGCAGACTCAACATGTATAAAATGAATAATTGCTCAGTATAATGAAATATAAGCTCTGGGAGAGTTTGTTATGTTTTTGAATAGATTCTGGTCCTTTGTAGACATTCAATAATGAATGGACTGATGAATAATTGTGGTTAGTTTTTCCACTTTGCAGAATTTGAAGAATTCATTTTGTTATTAATAAATGAACACCAAACAACTGGTTGGAGGAAAGTGATGATTATGAAGAAGTATCACAATAATTATGCACTTGGGTAATGAGTGTGCCCATGGATGGATATTTGATTCACACTGAATAATACATGTGGAGAAATGTCTTTGAAATCCATCAAAGTAATTTCTACCACTATCCATTTTTATTTGCATTTCTCTATCTTGAGTCCAAAAATTTGGAGCAAGGTATATTTCTTAATTGTTAAATTATGTTCACGGCTTGATAGATTCTATTTAAATTTCATTTTATTAGACAGGAGTAATGTCCTATTCAACATATATGCAGTAATTATGTTAAAATAAATGTAAAATTAGGGCTTCCCAGGTGGCTAAAGTGGTTAAGAACCTGCCTGCCAGTACAGGGGATGCAGAAGAAGTAGGTTCAACCCCTGGGTAGGAAGATCCATTGGAGGAGGAAATGGCTACCCACTTCAGGATTTTTGTCTGGAAAATCCGTTGGACAGAGGAGCCTGGTGGGCCACAGTCCATGGGGTTGCAAAGAGTCAGACATAGCTGAGCATGTATGCACATTTAAAATTATCAGATCAATGTTGGCTAGGTAAAAAGTACTCAGTAAAATTTAGCTGTCATTGTTTTCTAATGTTATTATTAGTTTATAGTGTCTTTTAAAAAGAGTTCTGGCCTACACATTGATTTTATTAGTTCTATTATATAGAGTTTCATTATAACTCAGACTTCAACAAGCAATATTTATATACATGTAGGTGGTTATATGCAAGACAAATGAAATATATGGATTAGTAAGTCAAATATCCATATTTCTACCTCCAGCTTAAAAGAATAAAATACTTATAGAACTGTCTTCCCTCCTATTCATATGTTGCCTCTTCATCAAAAACCTGTTCATGACATTTCAGTTTTTTAAAAACTGAGTTGTCCGTCATTTTCTTATTGATTTCTGTTTTATATATTCTAAATATTAACATGTAAATCTGTATTTGATGCAAATATCTTCTCTCTCCTCTGCAAATACATTGTGCTTCACGTTTGATACTTTTTAACAGTGTCTTTTGAGGAACAGAAAACTTTGCTTTAACTTTTGGGAATTTATCAGTCATTTCCTTTATGTTTTATGATAAACACAAGTGTTTTATGGAATCACTCATTAATCTGATTTTTTATAGTTGTATGTATATTTATTCAAATAAATTATTGGTCATCAATTATGCACCTGCATGTTTTTCATTTTTTGCCATGTAAATGTTCAATCTGCCTGATATTCAATTTTGTTTATGGTGTGGAATATGAATCCATTTTGTTTATTTTTGATAAGGATAATCAGTAATCAGAAACAAAAGAAAACTTTTAAGAAAACTTTTCACTGGACTGCACTGAACGGCAATGCCGTTACTATAACAAATGACGTATTCATGCATATGTAGAAATATTTCTATGTTCACTCCTCTGTTCAGTTCATGTCTTTTATATCCTTATGTCAATAGCATTTACTCTGAATTATTACAGCATTATAATAAGTATTCACATCCATTAAGCACATCTCTCCAATATGCTATTCTCCAAGAATATTTTGTAGAGTCTGAGCCCTATAATTTTATAAATTTTAGATCAGTTTTATCAAATCCCACACAAATAATTTTAATTAAAATTGCATTTTATTTATGAAGCCATTTGAAGCAAATGGCCTACTTAATGATTGTTTGGAAAATGGAGTATTTCTCTCTGTTTGGTTTAGGTCTTTACAACTGGTTTTCAGTTTACTTCTACAGTTATCTTTAAAAATATCTTATGCCGTTTCTTATTTTTCTTTTTTTAAGAGAAGTAGATACTTTATTTTGTAAGAAACTTTACGGAGAGTTGTTTACTATTTTGGAAAATTGGGTCACTTGACAGAAACACCATTAGTAACACTGGAGGGACAAGTACCAATTATATGTTTTCAGTTGTTATATGAAATAATTCTAAGAAAAAAGTGCAAGCGCTTCACATCATTAGTTCAACTTACTGTAGTCCTCTCCTATGGTCATCTCCAACTTGGTCAATCCAAGAGCTTACTAGGCCATACATTATTTGATTATGCATTACTTTCTCTCTTTTTAAAAATATTATCATTAGAATAGGTCTATATAGTCAAAGCTATGGTTTTTCCCAGTAGTCATGTACGGATGTGAGAATTGGACCATAAAGAAAGCTGAGCACTGAAGAATTGAATTGTGGTGCTAGAGGAGACTCTTAAGAGTCCCTTGGACAGCAAGGAGATCAAACCAGTCAATCCTAAAGGAAATCAATCCTGAATATTCATTGAAAGGATTGATGCTGAAGCTGAACCTCCAATACTTTGGCCACCTGATGTGAAGAGCCGACTCACTGGAAAAGACCCTGATGCTTGAAAATTTGAGGGCAGGAGGAGAAAGGAGTGACAGAGTATAAGATGGTTGATGGCATTATTGACTCAATGGACATGAGTTTGAGCAAACTCCAGGAGATGGTGAAGGAAGAGGAGCCTGGCATGCTGCAGTCCATGGTGTTGCAAAGAGTCGGACATGACTGAGCGACTGAACAATAATCACTAGGATACTAAGAACATATACACACATAATTATGTGTGTGGATGGATTATATTATCTGTGAATTTCATTCCAGGATAGTCATGGAGTATTTGACATGAAGAGGAGGACTGGAATTCTCCAGGCAAGAATACCGGAGTGGGTAGACATTTCCTTCTCCAGGGGATCTTCCTGACCCAGAGATCAAACCCAGGTTTCCTGCATTGCAGGCAGATTACCGTCTGAGCCCCCAGGGATCCCTACATAATATCTGCTGCTGCTGCTAAGTCGCTTCAGTCGTGTCCGACTCTGTCCGACCCCATAGACGGCAGCCCACCAGGCTCCCCCGTCCCTGGGATTATCCAGGCAAGAACACTGGAGTGGGTTGCCATTTCCTTCCCCAATCTATATAACATCTAGCTCTCTGCAAATTTAGTTAAGATGTATTGCTATTTTCACCCAAACTATTGATGAAGATGCTTCCTACAGAGCCAGTAACTAATATCAGATAATGGAATTCATTTTACTGCATTTTGCCACGGAATTTCCTGTCTACCTTTTAAATTACCTTTATATGACTAAGTACAAAATATGGCCCTGGAAAATTATCACAAAACAGGGCAAATTACTCATCCCAAGGAAACCACTCTTTGCTGACCCATCTTCCCACTACTGGGAGGATATTTCCAGGAAAGTTTCTATAAAATAAAATGGCCATTTGAATTATTCCAGGAAAGAGAAAATAAACTTTCTAAAAAAAAAAAAAAATCAGGTGGCAGATGTACAAGAAGCAAGCAAAACAAAGGAATATACAGTTGTAAGGGGAACAGATACATCTATCTGGATAGCAGGAGTGTTTGACAGATTTTTTCTTTCCAAAAAGTCTCAATGACTCTATACTGAACAAAACATCATTAAATATTCCATCATCAAGAAGCTCAAAACCACTCCTAGAAACCTGGATCCTTTGAGCATCTTAGACAAGGAGTGTTTAAGAATTAAATATATTCAAATAGAAATATACCCATACTATTACATATTTTAAAATATAATTTCAAATGGTAAGTGTACTTCCTTTATTACATAAATTATTTTATATAAAACCAAGTAACCAATAAGACTATTTAATTCATGTTTTCCCAAAACTTCTTAAGTGTTTAAGGGAAAGTTTAAATTCTTAGTGGTAGGAATACAATTTCTAGTATAGGATACATTAACAAAAACCCTCTAGTTAGGTTATAAAGTATGTGTGTATACACCTTAGCTTGGGGTAGAAGTGAGAGAATGACTTAAATTCTACTTTAAAAAATATAAAATAATTTCAACCTAAAAATAGTTTACACCTAAATATAACCCTGCTATTTTATTTTTTGTATTTTAACTTTTTAAAATTTATTTTTAAGTGGAGGAAATTGTTTTACAATGTTGTGTTGGTTTCTGTAATACAACAGCATGAATCATACATATACCATCTCTTGAATGTTATTTGTAAGTGATTTCACAATATTTTGCTATTTACATTGAATATTTTATTTAAAGATTTATTTCTTTGTTGCTCATCTCTAGAAATACAGTCTGTTTTTACATAGCTTGTCTCATTTTTAAACATTGATTCTGATACTTTATTTATATATTATTTAATAGTTTTAGCACATGTAAAGAAATATATCACTGTAACTAGTTTTTTCTCCTTTTACAATATTTTTTTGTTTGTTTCTTTGACTTTCTCTGAGGACTAGGAACTCCAAAACAATAGGTAATTCATATACAATTTATAATTTATATGCAATTTACATACAATTAAGATTTTCCAGGTGGCACTAATGGTTAAGAACCTGCCTGCCAATGCAGAAGACATAAAGGACATGAATTCCATCCCTGAGTCGGGAAAATCCTCTGCAGGAACAAACGACAATCCGATGGACAGAGGAGCCTGGCGGGTTAAAGTCCATGGGGGCACGAAGAGTTGCCCTCGATTGAAATGACTTAGGATGCACAACACATATACATTATTTGGGTATTTACGTAATAAGCAGAGACTTGGGTTACTGTGATGTTGAATGGTTTGCCTTGGAAACAAAAGGAGATCATTCTGTCTTTTATGAGATTGCACCCAAGTACTGCATTTTGGATTCTTTTGTTGACCATGAGGGCTACTCCATTTCTTCTAAGGGATTCTTGCCCACACTGGTAGATATATAGTCATCAGAATTAAATTTGCCCATTCCCATCCATTTTAGTTCACTGATTTTCTAAAATGTCGATGTTCACTCTTGTCATCTCCTGTTTGACCACTTCCAATTTACCTTTATTCATGGACCTAACATTCCAGGTTTCTATGCAATATTGTTCTTTACAGCATCGGACTTACTTTCGCCACCAGACACATTCACAGCTGGGTGTCTTTCCCACTTTGGCTCAGCCTGTTCATTTCTTCTGGAGCTATTTCTCCACTCTTCTCCAGTAGCATATTGGACACCTTACTGACTTGGGAAATTTCATCTTTCAGTGTTATATCTTTTTCACCTTTTCATACTGTTCATGAGGTTCTCAAGGTAAGAATGCTGAAGTGGTATACCATTCCCTTCTCCAGTGAACCACATTTTGTCAGAACTCTCCACCATGACCCATTCATCTTGGGTGGCCCTACACAGTATGGCTCTTAGCTTCATTACGTTACACAAAGTTGTGATCCATATGATCCTTTTGGCTAGTTTTCTGTAATTGTGGTTTTCATTCTATCCGCCCTCTGATGGATAAGGGTAAGAGACTTGTGCAAAATTCCTGATGGGAGGGAATGGCTGTGGGGAAAACTGGACCTTGCTTTGGTTGGTAAGGCCATGCTCAGTACATATTTAACCCAATTTTCTGCTGATGGGTGGGGCTTTGTTCCCTCCCTGTAGTGTGGCCCAAAGCCACATTGTGGTAGGGTTAATGGGTACCTACTCCAAAAGGACTTATATCAGCAGGCTGCACCTCCCAGGACTGCTGTTCTCAGTGACCCTGACACCGGGGCAGAGCCCTGTTAACCCATGCCTCTGCCAGACACTCCCAAACACTCATAAAGTCTGGCTCAGTCTCTTGTGGAGTCACTTTCCTTTCTCCTGGGTCCTGGGGCACACCAGGTTTTGTTTGTCCCCTCCAAGGGTCTCTGTTTCCCCAGTCCTGTGGAAGTTCTGTAATCAAACAATGCCGAGCTTCAAAGTCAGAATCCTGGGGGTTCTCAGTCCCTTTGATGGATCCCCAGGTTGGGAAGTCTGTTATGGGGGCTAAAACTTTGGTAACAGTGTAAGAACTTCTCTGGTACATATGTTCTCCCATTTGTGGATCACCACCCGGTAGCTCTGTAGCAGGGTTAATGGCAGCCTCCTCCAAGAGGACTTATGCCACACACCATGCCTCCCAGGACTGCTGCTGCCAGATTCCCTGTCCCTGTCGTAGGCCACTTCTGGCCCATGTCTCCACAAGAGACCCTCAAACGGTCAAAGGCAGGTCTGTCTCATTCTCTTCTGGGGGTCACTGCTCCTTTTCCTGGTCCTGGTGCACGCAAGGTTTTGTTTGTGCCCTCCCAGAGTCTCTGGCAGGTATGAGGTTTGATTTTCAACACGATTGCTCCCTTCCTACCACCTTGCTGTGGCTTCTCATTTGCCCCTGGGCTTGGGGTATCTTTTTTTGGTGGGTTCCAACATTCTTCTTTCGATGGTTGTTCAGCAGCTAGTTGTGATTTTGGTGTTCTCACAGAAGATGAGCGCATGTCCTTCTACTCTACCATCTTGATAATAACTGTTAAAGTGTTGTGCTCAATATGACAGCAAATTTGGAAAACTCAGCAGTGGCTATAGGATTGGAAAAGGTCAGTTTTCATTCCAACCCCAAAGAAAGGAAATGCCAAATAATGTTCAAACTACAGCACAACTGCACTCATTTCCCATGCTAGCAAGGTAATGCTCAAAATCCTTCAGGCTAGTGTGTGAACATTGAACTTCCAGATAGACAAGCTGGATTTAGAAAAGGCAGAGGAAGAAGAGATAAATTCCAAACATCCATTGGATCATAGAAAAAGAAAGAGAATTCCAGACAAACATCTACTTCTGTTTCATTGACTATGCTAAAGCCTTTGACAATGTGGATCACAACAAACTGTAATATTCATAAAAAGATGGGAATACCAGACCACCTTATCAGCCTCCTGAGAAACTTGTATACAGGTCAAGAAGCAACAGTTAGAACCAGATGTGGAACAAGAAACTAGTTCAAAATTGGGAAAGGAATTTTTCAAGGCTGTATATTGTCACCCTGCTTATTTAACTTATATGCAGAGTATATCATGGTAAATGCCAGGCTGGATGAAGTTCAAGCTATAATTAAGATTCCTGGGAGAAATGTCAATAACCTCAGATATGCAGATGACACCACACTTATGGCAGAAAGTGAAGAGGAACTAGAGTCTGTTGATGAAGGTGAAAGAAGACAGTGGAAAAGTTGGCTTAAAACTCAACATTCAATAAACTAAGATGATAACATCTGGTCCCATTACTTCATGGGAAACAGATGGGGGAAAATGGAAAGAGTGACAGACAATTTCTTGGGCTCCAAAATCACTGCAGATGGTGACTGCAGTCATGAAATTAAAAGGCCCTTGCTCCTTGGAAGAAAAGCTAAGACAAAGCCAGATGGCATATTAAAATGGAGAGACATCCCTTTGCTGACACAATCTGTATAGTTAAAGCTATGGTTTCTCCAGTAGTCATGCATGGATGTGAGAGTTGGACCATGATGAAGGCTGGGCATCAAAGGATTGATGATTTTGAACTGTGGTGTTGGTGAATACTCTTGAGAGTCCCTTGGACAGCAGGAGATCAAACCAGTCAATCCTAAAGGAAATCAGTGCTGAATATTCATTGGAGGGACTGGTGCTGAAGCTAAAGCTCCAATACTTTGGCCACCTGATGTGAAGTGCTAACATATTGGAAAATATCCTGATGCTGGGAAAGATTTAGAGCAGCAGGAGAAAGGGATGATGGAGGATGAGATGATTGGATGGCATCATTGACTCAATGGACATGAGTTTGGGCAAACTGAGAGATAGTCAAGGACAGGGAAGCCTGGCATG